>NW_012099021.1:473040-474749 GCF_000951045.1 Mandrillus leucophaeus
AGAGGGAAGAAGAGTGGCACAGAGCTTACCTGAAGGAGCTGTGAAGTGTGATGATTTTGACTACAATACTTGTTAGCTGAATTATGAGCCCAGTTCAGTGCCCCCGTTCAGATTCTATTTAGGCTCTTGTCTCTTTTGAACTTGGAGGTTTGCATGATTTATTTTTTAAGTTGCATGACCTTGAGTGATTTCTAAACGCCCTGAATCTCAATTTATGTATCTGTAGAAAAGAGATTATAGCCCTCCCCATAGGAGGTTGTGAGGATTAAATGAGATGATTCATTTAAAGTGCCTAGCATAGTACCTGGCTCATGGTAGGAGCTAGACAAAAACTTAAAATTATTTAAAATAATAACAGTTTAATTTCTATTAGTCTCTGCCTTGTCTCTATTTTATTATTTTTTCTTTGTATTAAGATACTCTTCTTGTAGCCAATATATCCAATGGCATCTTTGTTTGCTTTCCCATGTTGCACCTCAACCTGCTCCAGTCACATCATTTGTGTCATTTCCAACATCATAGGGGTAGCACAAAGATGAAACTGTGCCCTTGTACGAGTGTATTCAGGAAAACTAAGGATTTTCTTTGGGCATCAGAAGAGCAAATAGTAATTCTAAGTGGTTTTCAAACGATGGATATTCCAGGTTTATTTATTCCTTTTCTGAAAATCACTTCGTATGCAAAATGCTAAGCACCATGATCCGTCTTTTGTAGGTTCTGGGTGAAAAGAGCTTTCATTCCTTTAGACCACCTTTTCCTACTCACTCTCCATCTAGTCACAAATCCTGAAGAGTCCCAGCATTTTAAGGGAAAAATGTGACAAAATATTCTTAAGTTCAGGTAAAGTAAACATACACTCTGGCAAACACATCGAAACATCAAAATGCTGTCTGTGCTTGACGTCCTACCAGTGCTGGCGAGCTCACCACCTCACCAGGCAGCCTATACCATTAATGTCCAGGAGTAATTATTCCTGAAGTTGCCTTTACATAGAAACCACATGACACGCCTCACATCCCTTCCATTCATTTGTCCTGATTTTGCTCTCTGGAGCAACCCAAAGTAAGTCCCATGCCTCTTCCATGTGACAGCTTTTCATTCTTTCATATACATCCCTTCCTGTCCCAACACATGGCTGCTGCTGTAGGGTTGCTATCATTTTGAATAGGCTACTGTAGTAAGTTTCCTGAGCATGTCTCTCTGTGTGTAGTCTTTCTCCCTTCCAATCCATCTTCCCTATTTGTGCCAGATTTTTATTCCCCAAACCCAGTTACTTTCTACTGGTTAAAGTGTTAAACTTGGCACTTGGGCCAGTGCTGCTGCCTGTGGTGTCCTCCCTGCTGTCCACTGGTAATCCCACCATGCCCAGTCTGTCTTTCTTGATTCCTCTCCTACTGTACGCCTACACCAGTGGTACCCAGTGCTATCTCCAGGCACCATGGACAATTTGTTGCCAAAAATACCTTGTGATTTTCTGCCTTATTGATTTCACTTGTTCCATATTTATTCTCTCTCTGGAAGGACCCCCCACTTCACCCTCTGTATTCAAATGAGATTCATTTACATCTCAGGAAAAGTCCAAACTGTGCATCGAAACCTAATGCTTTTTTTTTTTTTTTGATCTCACTCTGGAATGAGTCACGTCTATTCATCCTCTGGGAGATTGCTCTGCAGGGGGTTAACCTAGTTATAACAATGTTCTGGAGTAT
>NW_012099021.1:474799-482462 GCF_000951045.1 Mandrillus leucophaeus
GCTGAACTCACACAGAGCACATGCATGACAACACACAGGCACACACACACACACACAGCATGCACACACAACCATCGTCTCTTCACTTGAGCATCTATCTCCATTGGTATCCTCAAAAATAGCTATTTATATGGATTTTTTATTCCCACAATCACTGTCCCATTGGGTCAGTTATAGTCAGATTTTATAGTCTTCCTAGCTCAGAACTTTGGAAACATATTGAATTGCCCACTATATAAGAGCATTATTATCTGGCTTAGGAACCTGATGTCTAGAGCCATCACTTGGTTTAGGGGGAAATCACCTGACTACAGAGGACAGAAGATCAGAGCCTTCATTCAAGCTCTTCTATTCACCAATCTCATGAGGTTGAATAAGTCTTTTATCCTTTCCTACTTCCAGACAGGGTTAGCAGATCCATTCCCTACTTCCCAGGCTTGTTATGAGGGTATATAGGAATAACTGGTGTGAAAATACTTCGGAAAGTTAAAAAGTGCACCCAAATATTATTGTTGTTAATGTAATTATTACTCAATTGTTACCCTATTAGCTGATAGATTAGCACACACAAAAGAAATACTTCTTAAACCATCTCCACCTGGGATGGGGATAATTGGAAGGAAGGAAGCCATGGGTAGAAACCAGATAAGGAAATAAAAAGACAGAACGAGAATGGATGAATGAGTCAGGAAGAGTGAGGGAAGGATTATCTTTATAAAATCAATTGGGAAATTGCTATAATTCCAGGCCATATGGCAGATTGCTCGAGAGAAAAATGGGCATGCCAATCAATGCATCAACCTCTCAATTCATCACACCAGAGGTGCTAGGAGGAATACAAAAGAAGAGCCAGGCCTGCCCTGGGGGAAATCACATTGACTAGAGAAACACGATGTAAATTAGCAAACAAAACAAGACTGTATAATAATTAACAAACAATTATATAAAGGGAAAGTGTATTAGTGCTGCCAGGCCTACCTTTATATTAAGGCAAGAGGGGTTCCTGTCCTTGGTCCTGTGATATAGGGGTCCCAAGAAGGCTCTTCCATGACCAACCCACCCCCATACAATGAGAAATCTACAGGGCCAAGAAGACATGCATGCAGGTGACCCCTCTACCCTCATTATGCTGTTGGACAGGGGATGCTGAAATTCCCTGGAGCCTCTTCTAGGGCCTGTGTGAGCCTCTTCCATTGGATTAGTCTCTCCAAGGGGGGACCATGCTGCTCTTGTTGCCTTAGGGGTGGCCAAAGGGTGAAAATAACCTGGATGTAGAGGTTGAGGTGTCACATGTATAAGACCCTTCTTGGGGGCAGAGTCAGGGAGGGGTGGAAAAGAAAGTGGGCCAGGTTGAGAGCTATGGGCTGCATTGTCCTTCAAGGGCAAGTTTCCACAAATAATTCCAAGGAGTCCAGGGGTTCAAATCTGGTCTCCAGGTCCACATTAATGCATATTTTTCAAGGTAAGAGACAGAGATTTTAATTCATCATTTATTAGCATGACCTATAACTTAAATATTTAGAGATGATATGCAGACTGTGCTCTTGTTTCTGCCTTGCAAATGTTAGTTATAGGTCTGAGTGCTACAGTAGCTTGGAGAAGGGAGAAACCAACATTTCTTAAGCCTATGCATCACCTTGGACAGGTTGCCGCATCACAAGGTGCAAAGAAAGTCGTCTGTCAGAAGCTGATTTTATTCCCCTTACTCCAACGAATCAACACCCCCAATTTTCCAACCCCTTACCTTCCATGATCTCCTAAAAAACCCAGCCCAGAACTCCTTGGGGAGATAAATTTGAGGGTCTTCTCCCATCTCCTCACATGGTGTCCTGCAATCATTACTCTTTCTCTGCTACAAACCCTTCTGTCTCAGTGGAATTGGTCTGTTACTGAACAATGGTAATATAAACCCATTGGTCCTATAGCAATCACACTGGAGGAAGTAATTACTCTCCAATCTTGCAAAAGGTTGTTTCATGTTTATTACTTATACTTCAGAATATTAAGATTGGGAGAAAGTTAATTCTTACTGAAATTAACTGCAAATATCATAGAGGATTTGAGGAGGTGGGATCTGACTTTTACCTCGAACTGGCTATTAAGTTGGGAAGGAATTCCAAGGCTTGAGAATCTGAGCAATGTCCAGGAGATAATGAGGGTGATGATGGTGACCTGGCTGGAGTCAGTCACTTTTGATTCCTTCCAGTCCCAACCACTCTCCCTACTCTTCCCTGGGGTTAAATTCCCTTGCTTTTTTTTCACATCTTATTGAAGCTCTACTTACTCGGTGGAACCTTTTCAAATAATTCCATAAACTCATCCTCTTTCTCTGATCACCTCTGGAATTTTTTATCTACACCACCAGTATTCACCAGCATTTTTAGAGAAGCTATTGTATGTGACACCATAGATTAGTTGGCACTACCCAGTATAGAATTTAATTATGAAAGTAATAGCTTATGGAATATTAGTTTCATGTTCTTAGAAGTTCCCAGAGATCAAGAACTCCTCAGTTAAACCCCAAGTGACTATGAAACTAGGCTGTGATAAGATCATCTTAACAGTTCTGTGTTGTTTGGGTTGAGGAGAGAGAAAGTGGAAGAAGAGGATCAATTATTGGTCTTCTCAAACTTTTCCAGGAAAGTTGCTTCTCACAGCAGAGGAACTGTGAATGTGTATCCTCTGGGGAGACTGAGAGCATAGCCCTAGGCTATGCATGTCAAGTCTAGACATTTATATAGAATCTCCTGTTTTATCTGAAAACCTCATGCAGATTTCTAGTCCATGATTTTTTTTTCTTCTCTTAAAATAGAATTTTAAATTACTTATCACTGAGAAAAATCAACTCTCTTGTAAGATTTATCATGCCAGTTTTATAAAGTGCAAATTATTCTCAGGTCCAAGTGCAGCACTTGGCACACAGTGGACACTCAATAGATATTTACTGACTGACTGACTGAATGAATGAACCAGGTTGGGGAGTCTCATACACTCAGTCCATTGTACTGTATCTCCAGGAGGAAGCAAGCCTGATTTTGTGTAATGGGGGATTATGATGCTATGTCAATGGTCCATATGTGAGGAAAAGGGCCTGGTCAAGGTTTTGGCAGTGTAGGGGAAGGATGGATATGAGAGATACTTCAAAGGAATAATAAAAGGGACTAAATTATTGCAAATGGAATCCAAAAATGATGATAATCAGAAATGGGGAAGTTTCAAAAGAGAAAGAACGTTTAATTCAACTTCGGCCTCTGAGTTTGTGATGATAGTGGCAGATTCAGGTACTCTTAGGTCATCTTTCCTAGCAGAGGAGACTTTGAGAGTCATTGTCAACGTGACAATGACTTTCACATTTCAATCTGGTAAGAGAAATCATCACTGTTTAGACCCATCTTGTCCAATATGGTCGCCACATGTGGCCAATGAGCCTTGAAATGTGGCTAGTCCAATTGACTTGTGCTGTAAGCTTAAAATACATGCTGAATTTTGAAGACAGTACACACCCACACTCACACCTCTACCCAAATAATAGAAAATATGTCATTCATACTTTTTATATTGGTTACATATTGAAATACTACTATGGATATATAGGTTCAACAATATATACTATTAAAATTTATTTCACTTATTTGTTTGTATGTTAAGAAATGTGGCTACTAGAAAATTTAAAATTCCATTTGCATCTTGCATTTGTAGTTTGCATGTTATTTATGTTGACTGTGCTGGTCTAGAATGATGAAGTAAGATGACCTGGTAACAGATCCAGGAAAAGATGTCGCAGTAATTCTTCCCCAAAGACTACCAGTGACAAACTTCTGCAAACCTCCCTTTGCAAAACGTGCTTTTCTCTCTGGAGTGTTCGGAAGACACCATTAATAGATGATTGCAAAGAACAATCATCATTCACCATGCACATTTGACAGAACTTACTGTTAAGAAAGGCTATAGAAGTGTAAATTTGAAACTAACTAAAACCCTTGCCTAAGGAAGCCCCACCAATCCCAAGCAACTTTAAGCAGGAATCTGTGATTAAACTCCCTTCTGTGCTAGTTTACGTTTCCCCAGCTGTATCTCCACATTGTCAGTGACTCCCCTCACCTCTTGCCATTTGAAACAGTAAATAATTGGATTTCTGTTCACTTCCTTGCCATTCTTAATCACTTTTCCCCTGCTAAAGCCCAGTCCTTTAGACATAACTAGTCCATTCCCTTGGAAAAATGGAAATGTTTTTGATACTGAGACTTAAACATCTGTCACAGCTGTAGCAGGTTCAGGAGTCTCATTGCCTCTTTGCTGTTAGTGGTATTTGGCAAAGTGCTACATAGCATTACATAAAGAACTACTCACTGATGACGAACTCAGCCTCCAGTGGCAGGCATGCAGGGATTGTTTTTGGAATCCTTCTAAGGAAAGCTCTCCTTTGTGGTGGAATGAACTTCCCTCATCTGTAGTCCCCCCATGTCTGGGTCCTCATTTCTCTAGCTGATGTCTACCTTGCAGTTGGATCTTGTTAGCTGAAAGCTCCAACCTACTTCTTTTGGGTTAAAGAATCAAACCATCCATGTAGCCAGTGATGTTTTGCCTGACCTGCTCCTACTCCTTCTGTGGCCACACTCAGTCCATTTTCCTCTGCACCCGGCTCCAGCCACCCTGGCTAGCCCTGGCTCTTGTCCTTGATCAGGTCCTGCTGTCCACCCTTATGTCCTGGTCCTGCAGTGCTCTTTGCCTGGAATACACCCTCTTTCCTTCCCACTCCACGCAGCTAACTCCTCAAAGCTTAGCTCCTGAAATCTCCAGCCTTTTTATTTGCTGTCATGAGGGTCTGGACTTTTCTATCAAAGTGTTTATCACAGCTAATGATATATAGTCAACATGGTTATATAATTATATAAAGTCTGTGCTTACTACTTGGTTTTGACTAGCTAACTAGAGGGATAATATTTGTTTTGTTCATTGTTGTATCCCAGGGTTAGAGACTCAATAAATATTCACTGAATGAGTGTATAAATGTGTTTGTTATGTTTCTCCTGCAGACTGCTGGAGGCCTCCTGCAGGTGCTGTCTGCATGGCAGGGGGAACTCCCCTGTCTTCTCCTCCTTCTAGCAGGTGGAGGAGACCCCTGTGCTTTAGACCATAATCACCATCTGTGGGGTGATGGGGGTTTAGGTAGGTCGGTGACAAGGAAGGCCAGCATGGGCATATGGTAAAGATATGAGTTATGGCATCCCCTTCGCCCCTGAATCTCGAATCATTCTTCCTTTCTTTATTCCCCTGGCTTGGGTTGATTCTCCTTACTCCCTGCAATTTCCTTCTCTCTAATTTCACATCTTCTCGCTCTTCCCCATAGCTCATCTGCTTTGGCTGCGTGTGGTTCTCTTCCTTCCCTTTCCACATGCTGCCCCCACCCTCCTGCGAGTTTGGCAGTTTCCCACAGAGAGCATCAAGCTCTCTTGGGATGCATGTAGGCACTTTTCCATCTGATTATAGTGGTTTCTAGTTTTAACACACCCTAATTGAATCACACAGGTGCAATTAACTTCATCACATGTGCTACCCTTTGGCCTAGAACACAGGGCTGCAAGCCAGGCACAGAGCTCTAAATGAGTCCACTGGTGGAGAGTTCTTCATCTCCTGGAGATCACAGCTGTCATGACCTTATATAGTAGGTACAGAATGACTTGCCTTTTGCATAAATGAGAGGTTTCTTTCATTGGTAAAATCTTCTAGCTCTCCCTTCGAAGATATACCAAGAGGAATAGCACTTCTTACCACCTCCACTGGCAGCCCCTGCCCTCACCTCTTCCAGGACTCTGCTCAGACTTCATCTGGAAAATGTGTGGACCTAATGTCTTTCTCCTAACTTTTCACTGGACTCCTCCTTGGTTTTATTCTGAAAACAGAAAGACAAACCTTTGAGATATCAGTTAAACATGAGCAGGTTAAGAGTGCCCTTTAGGGACTCATCACTCTTGCTTGAAAGTATCTGATGACTTAAAAAAGACCTTAGAGACAAAGGCAATGGTTTCAAACTTAAAAGAATAAGTGGAGCCCTTTCATTAAATGAAATCATATGTAGAAGATTTTACTTCTGCATATTTTAGAGAAATGAGATGTTTGGCCATGTGGACACATTGCTGAGTCACATGGTGCGCTGGTGGCAGAGGCTGTCAGTACCTTAGGTGAGAGGTGAGGAAAGTGAGGCCGAGAGAGTTTACATTCTTAATGTAGACACTGGGAGCAGTGAAGGGGAACCTGGGCTTGAACATCTTGGCTTTGTCACCACTACCACCCCATGTCCTCTCACCCCAGCCAAACCATAGTACATTACAAAGGTTTTACAAATCTCAAAGAAACAAACTTCTGGAAAGCACCACCTGGACCAGCAGCTCATTACCATCTTAATCTTCATTAAAATCTTCATCAAAATCATCATCATCACCATTCAACTAATTGCCTGTATTTCATTGTTTTGTCAATAAGGAGAGTGTTAGGACTTATCACATACATTTTCTAAAACAAATATACTCCCCACTTCCTTCACGTCTGCTCAAAGGTCACTTCTCAATGACATGACCATCCTGCTAGGGTGTGCAGTTCCGTGCTGTGCCCTCCCCTGAATGTCCATTCTCCTAATCTGCTCTGCTTTTTCTTTTCTATCCATAGCACTTTTCACTTTCTAACATATGACATAATTTACTTTGTAAACCAAAAATAAAGTTCTAAGGGCCCCCAACCATCTAAACAGACTTCTTCCTCGGCCAGGGCTCTTAAAATTTAATCTGAAAGACTGGTTCAGGCCATGAAGGGAAGTGGGGTCGAATAGGCCTCATCGTACCTCTATGGGGCAATAACATTAACACGGACTTTAAACATTTCACAGCCTCTTCTCTCTGAAGCCTGCTAGCTAAAAGCTTCACCTGCATGACAAAACTTTGGTCTCCACAACCTCTTATTGCACCAAACAATCCTTTCTATTGATCCAAAGTCTTTAGACAAACTCAACCAATTGTCATCCAAAAAATGTTTAAATTTACCTACAGCCTGGAAACTGTAGGTAAGAAATTAAGTTCAAGTTTCTCACATAATAAGCAACAAATGTCAGCTAGTAGTTGTTATCCCATGCCCAATCACCACTCTCTTAATCTCTATGCTATCTTAAACCTTTTGAGAATTAGGACAAAAATTTCCCAAGGAAGAGTGGTGATCATTCCCCATCAGACCCACGCTGTCACCAAGAATGTATCCTTCATGATCCCAAAGTCATCCTCTCTGAAGAGTAGAGTGTGTGGTCCAGGTTCAGAAGTGTTCCCGAGTAACTTGTGCTTATAACTCAGGACACTTCTGAACTTGGACCATACATGTCTCCCTGCTTCTGTTATCTCTCAGACTGGTCTGTTCTTGTAGTCACATTGTGGAAATGGGGCCACCTAGCTAGCTTCCAGCACTTCTCACCTTATCTGAAAAGGCAGCCACTCTCTATCCATTAGCATTCTACTCTTCCTTCAAGTTCCAATCAATATATAACCTTCATTCTTGGCTCTGGTTTGCATCAATTCTGCTTCCTCCTGATTGCTCATGGAGTAAATTTTTTATCTCACACATTTTAGTGCTTGACAGAACTCCTTCCTGTAGTCCTCAATTTCTTATGTGCTCAGAGGTA
>NW_012099021.1:483412-484972 GCF_000951045.1 Mandrillus leucophaeus
CACACACACACACACACACACACACACACTAGTGAGCAGCAGAGGGTGATGATCTTGTAGGGTGACAGAAGAGAAGGTTTATATCACATACACCGTAGCAAACAACTTAATATTCACATTCTGGGTTGCCTTTCCTCACATGGTGCTAAGCCTACCTCCCATCCCTCCCCCAATTTTAGAAATCTCTTAATTATGCAGAATGCAATACCACTGGGAGCAGTGAAGGGGAACCTGGGCTTGAAGGTCCCACCACCAGCTTTAATTTCCAAACTCATGACCCTTAATGCATTGTGGTGCTCAGAAAACCAAGTCCCTGCCAGTAGGACTTACTTTCTTTGGTCAGTCATTGGGGTTACAAAAAATAAAGATTTTTTTTCCTTATATATTATCATCATCAGTTTCGTCAACAAAAACTTTACTTGGTAGCTTAGAAGAATGATTCAGAAAGATGCTATAAAATGGGAAATGGGGGCATTGTAGTACAATTTTCAAAAGATTTATAGATGGATCAAGAAAATCCAGCACTGGATAAAGTAGCTCTGGAATAAGCCTCCTATGGTCAGAATAATTGAACCAACTATATACAGCCACCAAAGCTCACCTGTCACTCTACACTGGTTGAGTGTAGAGTGGAGACCCAGAGCCCCACTGAATTCTCACAGCTAATCCATCTGTGAAAGCTCCTGGGGGAGGGGTAAGGCGGCCTCCAAAGACCACTTGGAATTGCCTCACCCAGAACATCAGACCCCTACTTTCTGGGCAGATACATGGGATCCTCTATAATCTGGTTCATGAGACCAATCTCACTGATCACCATTCAGTGGGAGTTGCAAAGTTATGGAGAAATGGAATTAAAGTTATCAAAATAAGAAAACTGATCAAGAGTTTTCAACTACTTATCTACAGGAAAAGTTATTTTATGTGTGGTAAACTAAGTTCATTTACAATTTCTTAGTGAGTTATTAATCATCCACCAATGGGAGGCAGGCAACAGGAGAAACAGGCTGTGTATCTGCGAGTGAGACCCCTTAAGAGTGCAAAGGAGAAGGGGACAGGACAGAAGGTGACAATATGTTGCAGTTTCATTATTACAATTTGCGACAGTCTAGACATGTTTAATCCTCATTTTCTTTTTCACAAATCAATTCTCCTATATGACTTTCCACAGAGCAGAAAAAGACTATACCTGAACACTAAAGATTTAAATTTTCCATCTTTGCATAGCATCTATGCAGCAAAAGTTTCACAGATCTCAGGAATTAGAGGCTGGGCAATGAAAGGAAGCAGAAGGCTTGTCAGTGACAGCTGTAAGCCTTGCTCTCTTAGCTAGATTTTCTCCATCAGTGAACTTGGAGCAGAATGAGTCTGATCTTCTGTTAGTACCCCCTGTGGAATTCTCAACAAACTTCAGGCTGCACTGGTTATAGACATTAATAAAGTGCTATGGGTGGGCATTGAGGACAAAGGCTTTAACATCCGTGAAGTAGACAGGAGTCTGCAGCCCCTGAGCCCGCCCATCTGTGTAGACTGCAGGAGCTCCCTGCTTCGTATTTGGTTGGG
>NW_012099021.1:485593-515836 GCF_000951045.1 Mandrillus leucophaeus
CTGTTGGATGGACTCATTCTGGTCAAAGTAGGAAAGGCCTTGAATGTTTAGGTAAAGAAGCTGGGCTTACCCTCAGGACAGGGGCTTTTGGGTCAGGAGAGTTAGTGCTCGCCTAATATCCAGGAGCTCTCCCTCATGACTGGTCTTCATTGTAGTTAGTTGAGTGACTCTGGCAAATGGGAATGTGAGCAGAAGTGACACATCACTTCCAGCCAATTCCTCTTAGGATGCCTCATCCATCCCCGCGTACCTTCTGTGTGCCCTTCTAGGTGCTCCAGGTGGTACAGTTACAAGATGGCGGAGCCTCCATCACCCAAATTTCTGACTGTGAGGAGAAAGATTCTGCTGGCCTGGGTGGGACTTAAACTGTGAGTGAGAAATGAAATTGTGCTGTGATAAGGATCTGGGGTTTTGGATTATTTTGTTAGAGCAACTATCTTGACAGCCTCTGAGGCTTAGGGTCAAGGTGAGAAATAGTGGAGGCAGTGAGGGGACAACTTTGTACAAGAGAGGACATGTACAAAGCCAAGTCCTCTTCATCTGTGAAGTAATCAGATTGTGCGGTGCTCTTCTGGGCACTGGGGAGAGAGGTTGATTGTAAAACTCATGAAATCCCTCTCCTTTCCTCTGGGCACCAGTCTTTGTCCTGCGCTGCTCTTTGAACACTGTGGAGTGGTTGGGTTGACATGTTTGAAAAGAAGGGCTGTACTCTAGTTGAAGCAGGGCCTCTCTGCTCTCTGTAACCATCAACCAGTCCCAGTGACGGCTGCTCAATATTCCTCATGCAACTCAGAGTCCAGTTTGAAAATGCCCAGGTAGCAGGAAAGGGTGCTAGATTTGGATCTGGAAGATCTGGATTTAAATCCTGGCATCACCAGTTGTATGATGGATAAATTTAATCGTGTGAATTGGGGTAAATTTCTTGATCACTTTGGGTTATATTCTTAATATAAGATTGGATATGATAATGGCACTTTACACTGTACAGGGCTATTGTGCAAATGGAGATAAAATATATAAATGATGTTTTGGTACGTATCTGGGTTTTGTTTGTTATCATGAGTGCATAGCTGCAAAACTGGTTCAGTCGGGGGCTCACAACACCTTCTCACGTTGTCTATGATGTACATTCCAGAACCTTCTCACTTCTTTCTGTTAGTGACCTTGCCTCCCACTTCACTGAGAATATCGAGAGCTTCGAACATAGGTATCTCAACTTCTCTCTTTACCTCTTCACATCCACTCATTCTTCTCTCTTGCTTCAGTGGAAGACGAGATCCTCCTCAGACCTAAGGCCAAACCCTCCATGTGGGCTCACATCCCATTCTATTACACCTCCTTCAGGACTTTGCTCCACCAATCAACCCCTATCTCTCTTGTATCTTCCAGTACTTCCATCATCTCAGTCAGATAATGTGTGGAAGTCTCTTGTATCCTGGAAAATGACATTACTTTAGCATGTTGCCTCATAAAGTTAAGTGTTATTTTTCTCTCCTTCTCTTTACCACATACATTTCTGAAAGAATAGTTCAAGTTCCCCACTTCCATGTGCATTTGGTGGGAAGAATAGAAGTAGGTGCCTTCTGACCACAATTAAACAGTCAATTAATTTTTCATGGGAGTGATAAATGTGGACAAATAAAGATAGGGAAGGTTTTTTTTTCCAGTCTTTTGTTCTGAGTAGGTACACAGTACTTAAAAAATGTTCTACAATGAAGGAACTAGGTGAAATAACTCACTAACATTTCTTTTATCCTTTCCCACTCCGGGTTTTCAACAACACCATTGCTTCATTACTTTTTTTCTTCCTACTGTAGGTGGTGAAACTATTTCTGTTCTGTGAAGTACATAAGTATTTGGAGACTTGACCTAAACATCCTCTTACCTATTAAATGGCACATTCCGGATTAGAGCAAACCTGGATCTTTTTAAATAAATGGCAAAATCATGGAACTCAACACGTTAAAAGCAATGACAGTGACAGATCATCAAAGATGAGTCAGGACTGTGGGAGGCTAAGCCAGTCTTAGGCACCCTTCCTATTCCCAGTCTTGGGGTGAGCATCTGACCACTGTCCATGCCCAGGGTCACTCAAACTTGAGGCAGCTATTATTTACTCTTTAAATTCAAGAGATATTTTGTTTTTTTCTCTTGCTCAGCTGAAATGTGAACAAGTGATTTCTCTTCTCCCTAGGAATCCTCATTAAGGTAAGGACAAATGGAGCATTTGGTCTCTCCAATCCTTGCCTGTTCCTGGTGCTAGTACATGGCCAGTGGTATGCTGGTAACACTTGGCTCTCTGAAAAGAAAAATGCTCCAGTTTGTAGCATTCTGTGGTGTCAATACTTCTGCTGTAGCTAATTACAATTTCAAAACACAATGTGATGTCACTGAATATGGAGTTGGGAAGAGATGTGCACAGTTGGCTTTTGCCAGCTGGCTCTGGCACACTGCTGAATATGCCACACATTCTGTTAAAAATAATACACATACCATAGAAAATCTGAAGATCATAGAGATGCAGGGCAGATGCAGAGAGAAAAAAAGTACTGGGAGACAGATTCATTCTCCAAAAAGACTTAATAATTTGATATATTCCATTCTCAAGAAAGAAAGGCAATTCTATGCATAGATTGCTTTTAGTGCCTAGTTTTTACATCGTCATTACCATACTGCAGTTCTGTTTTCTTATTTTACCCAAACATAACATGAGCATTTTCTCATGTTATCACAAATTTGTCCTAAACATTTTCATTTTATAATATAGAATATCGTAATGCATCATCAAACCAGACCATATCATGGCATGTTGGGTTTGTCTCTAATTTTTCATAGAAAATGATCTTGTTTACCTTAAAATTCATCCTCAAATATCCCAGAAATATTTTTGAAGATGCCTAAGGGAGCAGATAGTTGTCTGATGAGAAAGATGAAGAGAGACCTCTGGGAATAGCTGCCTCAATATTGGCCAATCCTTGAGGACCACAAAGACTTGAAGTGAGTGACTCTCATCTGGTAAGAGACTTCCAGCCTTCAGTCCCTGAAACCCACATCCCTACCAGCCTTGCTCACCACCACTAGGAGCACCTAGAAGGGCACACAGAAGGGACGCGGGGATGGATGAGGCATCCTAAGAGGACTTGGCTGGAAGTGATGTGTTGCTTCTGCTCACATTCCCATTTGCCAGAGTCACTCAACTAACTACAATGAAGACCAGTCATGAGGGAGAGCTCCTGGATATCAGGCGAGCACTAACTCTCCTGACCCAAAAGCCCCTGTCCTGAGGGTAAGCCCAGCTTCTTTACCTAAACATTCAAGGCCTTTCCTACTTTGACCTGAATGAGTCCATCCAACAGTGCCCACTTTTGCAAAACTGATCCATTCATGCCAGTGCTTAAACCTCAGCCCCTGCTTTCTTCCCTCTCAAAACACCCTCCCTCCCTGCTGATCCAATCCTATTCTTCTCCAAGATTTAGATCAATATCACCTCTTTCATGAGGTTGTCCAGACTCCTTACCCTTCAGTGAGTTCCCTCCTCTAATGGAGGCTGTGGGAAGAAAGCAGTATACAATGCTGGCGTCTCTGGTCAATTACCTGAAGCCTTACTATGAACTAGGTTACAGCCATGAAAATTAGAATGACGTGCAGGTGTGCCACCATGTCCAGGTTGTTCTAGGAGTGGATTCTCATCCCCTGACTTCTGGGTTGGTCCATTAGCTAACCCAGTCTCTCCCACTTTCCTCTCAAACTCTCCTGCTCTGCCTTTGGGCTCCTGCTTTGTGGCAGGCAAACCTCTGTCAATACTTGAAGTTTTAGGAATGTTCTTTTTAATTCTAGCCTTAATAGAACTCTGGCTGCTTCCTGAGAATATGTGTTCTCTGTTGTTCTTGCAAATTAAGGCTTTTTTTTTTTTTTTTTTTTTTTTTTTTCTTTTCTTGCTCTCACATTTATTCCCCTCAGAACCAGCAGGTGGAGTGAGGGTTCTCCTGCTCCTCCGTGCCATTTCCAGACTACTTCCCCTTGTGTCTTGTCAGACGCCACCCCTCTGAGGAGCACATATCTTGCCACATCTTCTTTTTCACTTACTGCTGTCACTCTCCAGCCTCCTGGTCACTCTTCCCTGATCACTGAAGACCTCAGCTCTGGCTCGGAGCCTCCCTCTCCATCCCACCCTCCGTCTCACCCCAGTGACCTCATCCTCCCTGAGGAGGACCACCCAGCACTCTGGCATCTCAGTGCTGAGACTCCTCATCTCCAGTGAGCTCCCTCTCTCTTTTGCCTCAGTTATCTGCATCCTGGCCACACCTAGGATATGCATGAATTTTTAAAACATCTCGTCCATAAATACCATGTCCATCCTCTCAGGTCACTTGCCTAAGTACCTCTGCTATTACAATTCTCTCTGTGGAAACTCACATTCACCGAACCTGACACTTTCTCCCTATTCCTCAGCCTCTTCATGTTTTCTTTCCTTCCTTGTCCATCAATCTAATCACTCCTATACAAGTCACCTCCAATTCCCTTACTCTTTCCTCCTTCTATGATACTCATCTGATAAAAATCTCAGGCTGGGATGAATCCAGCCACCCATATTCTTACCCACAGCAGCCCCAGAGGCTGAACCCGGGGAGAGGTTTGTGCAGCCAGGTTGACAGATGTGACTGTAGATTCTTGGGCCCCTTTCCTTGCATTCTCAGACACCACACCTCTAGTTTCCCTCCTACCCTTCTGGCCACTGGCTCACAACCCCCTTTATCAAGTCCTTCTATTCTACTGACTTCCTCAGGGCTTTGTCTAGACCATCAGCCAGCTCTCCCCAGGTAATTAATCTGTCCCCAAGGTTGTAAATCCATCTATGAGCTTATGACTCACATTATTCTATCTCTACCTCAGATCCCACTGAACACATATGTCCACTGGGATGCATTTCACAGGCATTTCATGACCACCCTCTTCTTACAGCATTCATTCCCCATTTTTGTTAGAGTAAAGCATAAACTCAATGGACCTACAATACTCTTTATGATTTCCAGCCTGGGATCTCTTCCATTATTCCCATTCTTCCTCACCTACCATGCCACCCACACCCCTACACACATCACACACTCCACATAACCATGCTGAGTTTTTTTTCAGAGAGGCAGGGTGATGTAGTAGCTGATGAGTTAGCTCCAAAGACAGACTCCCTTAGTTCAGATTCTGGTTTTGCCACATACTAGCTGGAGCATCTTGGGCAATTTGCCTACCACATTGAGCTGCTGAGGGTATGAAATGAGATAATGCATGCAAAGTCCTCGGCAGAGTGCCTGGAGCATAATAGGTGCTTAATGAATGTTAGCAGTTATTATTTTTAAATTTAGTTTCTTTGGCATAATTTATAACCTCTCTTTCAAATCTTTGTGCATGCGGTTGCCTCGACTTGGAATTCTTTTTTCCAACAAATCCTGCCTACTGCTTTGCTTCCCCTCATCCCCCAAATGCCATATGACTGACTCACATATAACCTTCAGGACTCAGATGGTTACTATCTTTGTCTGTTGAGCATTTCATGATTCTGTGGTAATGAATGGCACTGTGGATTTATTGCAGCACTAACTACTGTATTCACATGCCTGCTTACCTGTCTGCGTGCCCAGTAGACTCTAAGAGCTTTGAAGTGAGGAGTGCGTTAGGTCATTGTTTTATCTCTAGCATAGTACATATTATAAAGTAATGGTTAATAAATATTTGCTAAGTGAATGAATAAAATGATAAATCTCATTGCAGAGCCATAGCTCTCTCATTGTGAGAATAAATAAGAAAATAATGTTCTTGGTAACTATAAGGAAATCTTGTGGTTCAGAAGAATGCAACCTTCAATTCACTGAATATTGTTGGTAACATAAATGTGTCCCCTGAAATAGATTGCTATAAGAAAAAAATACTATTGAAATAGCTAATTTATGTACTTAATAACATCTGTCTTCAAGAAACCCAAGGAAACTTCCATGAAATGAGTTCCAATGTCTACACCCAGACAACCATGATAAAAAATGTGGTTGCTGAATTTAAAAAAAAAAAAAAAAGAATGGTGAATAACACGTTGGACACAACAGAAAATTGAATTGGTCAGTCAGGGGACAAGTTGATTATTCACTAAGAATATTTTAGAAAAAGGAAAACAAGGTGAAAATACAGATAAGAATATAATAGAAATGGAAGTGAGATTCTCAGCAATCCTAGCTTCTAATAAGAAGATTTTCTGAAAGAGATTAAGAATAATCGAGATGAAGCAAAAAGTAAAAATAATGTAAGCATCTTTTTAATAAGTCCTCTCATTAAAGTAAAGCATCTTAAAGGTGGATGAATGATCACTGCGTACCAGACACTGTGCTAAGGGTTTTATATACAATATTTTATCTAATTCTCACAATAACTCATGATGTAGGTACTATTATTATCCTAATTTTCAGATTGAGAAAACTGAGGCTCAGAGGAGTAAAAAGTAACTTGCCAAAGTCACATAGCTCATGAGTGGTAGCCCCATTGTAGATTACTTTGGGAGTGAGCCCTTGACTCACACTGGGCAAATCATCATCATGATTCTGGAACTGCACCTAAGAAATAAATGCTAGGCTTTCTTTGGCAATTGAAAATAAAGGCCAGGCATGGTGGCTCACACCTGTAATCCCAGCATTTTGGGAAGCCAAGGCGGGTGGATCATTTGAAGTCAGGAGTTCAAGACCAGCCTGGCCAATGTGGTGAAACTCTATCTCTACTGAAAATACAAAAATTAGCTGGGCATGGTAGCACGTGCCTGTAGTCCCAACTACTCAGGAGGCTGAGTCACATTGCTTGAACCCTGGAGGTAGAGATTGCAGTGAACTGAGATCATGCCACTGCACTCCAGGCTGGGTGATGGAGTGAGACTCTCTCTCTCCAAAAAAAAAATAAATAAATAAAAATAAAAATAAAATAAAGACATACCATATGGGTTGCTTGACTAGTGGCATGCTGGCATATATGAGATAAGCAGAGGCTCAAAAAGCATTAGTGCAATGGGGTTTGTCCTCTCTTCCTGCTTTTGAACTCAGGCCACCATAAAGAAGCTGAAACTTGCCTGTTGGATAATGAGAAACACATGGTTCTGTTACCTCTGTCATCCTGGTTGACAATCTTCCAAGTATGAGATAAGTGAATAAGGCTTCCTAGGTTATCCAGCAGCCATATGACCCATAGGTGACTGCAGACATATGAGACACTCCCACAGAATTCAGTTGAGCTGGCACAAACCAGAGCAGCCAGCAATCCACAAAATCATGACCTAAATGGACAGTTGTTACTTTAAACCAGTAAGTTTTGGAATGGTTTTTTACTCAGCAGGAACTAACTGATATACTATCTTAAGTTTTACTTCTATTATTTGAAGCCAAAGGTTCTAACTGTAATAGAGTAAAATTTTTTTTTTCAGATCTAATATATATCTTGGTCTGAACATCGACAGTAAGTGTTAGATTATGGGAAGACTTGCTATTTAAATCCCATTTGGATTTTCTAGATTAACATATAGTCATACAAGTATCTTGAGGGTACATTTTAGGTTATCCACAAAAGAAGATATCACTTTGGCTTCAAACAACAAAGGAACACTCTCTGCTGAGCTTAAAAGAAAAAAAGTTATTTATATATTTATAAATCGTGATATTCTCACAATTTATACCCAATCAAGCAGCCATTTGTATTTATATGCCAAAGAAAGGTATTATCAAATATGCAAGAAAGTACTATTTTCTGCAGAGAAACTACCAAAAGACATGATTCAGAATGATGGATGACGGATCAAAACTTAAAATTCAAAATAATGAGGCCATAGAACTAACAAACTGGTGATTATTAGTAAAATAAAAATATATAGAGAGGACAGTAAATCATTGTTTGTGAACCATAATTATGAAATGGAATAGAAAACATTTTTAAGAGAGCAGATCTCTATCACTTGTTCCCAACTTATCTGGTCTTGGTATTTCTTTATACTAATAAAAATAATTGAGGACTCCCAAAGAACTTTTGTTCCTGTGGGTCATATCTATCAATACTTACTACATTAGAAACAAAAGCAGAGAACCATTTGGCAGTGTGTGTTAAGTCGTTTAAAAGTAACAATAATACACTGAGAGCCTAGGTGTTAGTTTCTAATATCATTCCCTAATAAAAGAAACCAGGGCTTCTTAGAGAAGTGGTTGATTGTAGAACTGGGGCAGGAAATATACAAGATGAACCTGGGGCATCCTGTAGTATCACAAAGTAAGAAAGTCCTCAAAACACATGACACAACACAAAAAGCACAAAACTAGAAACTAAAAACAAAACAAAATCCTCAAATCCCTATAAGTATGGAATATTTCATAATGGGGTATGTCAAAGAGATACAGAAGAAACCTGAAAGTGGCCCCAATGGCCCAAACTGGAACAATTTGAGCAATAAAATAAATTGAGTAACTCAAAGAAATTATACCCTAAGACCAAAATAAATACCCATGAATCCATACTAATATAAATAAATGATTGAGTAAATAAATAAACATGTAAATGGTGGAGAAGAGACAAATCTTCAGTGCATAAAAATTTCAAAGAATTTATGTAGCTACTCTGCAGTAAAGGAGTAGGAATGTTATTCTCTACTCCTTAAGGATAGCCTTCACACAGTGACTTCCTTCCAAAGACTACAGTATGGGAAAGAGGGGAAAAATAATAATTTTAGTATTTGTGGAGAAATCTGACAAAGATGGTGGAGTAGGGGATACAAGCCTAAGTTGTTGTTGGTTTGAAATAGACTGTTATAACTGTCAGACATTTTACATAAGCCTCGTGGTAACCACAAAGCAGAAATATATAGTAGATACATAAAAGATAAATAGAAAGGAATCAAAACATACCGTTACAGAAAATAGTCAAATCACAAAGGAGGAGAGCAAGACAGGAAGAAAGGAACAAAGAATCTACAAAACAACCAGAAAACAATTGGCCAAATGGCAGTAGTAAGTATGTACCTATCCATAATTACCTTGAAAACAGAAAATAAGTGAATTAAATTCTCCAATCAAAGGACATAGAGTGCTTAACGGATTGAAAAATTAAGACCAAAGTATATTCTGCCTGTAAGAAACTCATTTTGGCTTTAAGGACACACAAAGACTGAATGTGAAGGCGTAGAAAAGGATACGCCATCCAAATGAAAAATGAGCAGGTGTAGTTATACTTGTATCAGACTTAAAGACTTGTGACTTTAAGTCAAAACTGTAAAAAGAGGCAAATAATATAATTATATAATGATAAAGGGGTCAATTCATCAAAAGGATACAACAATTGTAAATATATATGCACCTGACTATATAAAACACATATTAATTTAACAGATCTTAAGGGAGAGATAGACAGCAACATAATAATAGTAGGGGACTTCAATAAGCCACTTCAACAATGGATAAATCATCTAGACAGAACATTAGTAAGGAAACATAGGACTTACAACGTACTTTAGACCAAATGTATGTGACAGACATATATGTCACATTCCATCCAATAGCAGCAGAATACACATTCTTTTCAAGCACACACAGAATACTCTCCAAAACAGATAACATGTTAGGATGTAAAAAAAAGTCTTATCAAATTTAAGAAGACCAAAATCATATCAAGTATCTTTTTTGACCACAATGATATGAAACTGGAAATCAATAACAAGAGGAAAAATTCTCAAAATACGACATACAAATGGCTTTCAGGTATATGAGAAAAATGCTCAGCAGCACTAATCATCAAGTTAAAACCACAATGAGCTATCACTTCAGACCTGTTACAATGGCTACTACTAAAAAGATAAGAGATAAGTGTTGGAGAGGGTGTAGAGAAAAGGGAATACTTGTGCATGGTTGATGGGAATGTAAATTATTACAGCCACTGTGGAAAACCATATGGAAGTTCCTAAAAAAATTAAAAATAGAAATATACGGCTCAGCAGATTTACTTCTGTGTACATATCTGAAAGAAATTAAATCAGTATGTTGATAAGATATTTGCACTTCCATGTTTATTGCAGCATTATTCACAATAACCAAGATATGGTATCAACCTGGACTTAAAATTTTTCTAAATACCTATTGAGTCAATAAAAAAAATTTATATAGTGGTAGATTGTTTAAAAAGTAAAGAATATGAGAGCACTATATATCAGTGTTTATGCAATGGAGACAAAATGAATTTTATTGGTAGATGTTTTCACTATTTGACAATCGAAAATAAATGAACTGAGCATTAAAATAAAGAATCCAGAAAATGTGCATTTAAACGAACTTAGGTAGGCGGAGAAAAATAAAAATAAAAGCTACATTAAAGAATGAAAGGCAATAGATTGGTAAATAAACTATTTTGGCAAGTATTTTGGAATAAAAATAGAGGAAGTAGACATTAAAAATGTGAAAAGATGATGTATAATTGAATAGATAAAGAAAATGTGATAAATATACACAATGGAATATGATTCAGCTTTAAAACAGAAGAGGATACTGTCATGTGTGACAACATGGATGAACCCGGAGGACACTGTGCTAAGTAAAATAAGCTAGGCACAGAAAGACAAATACTGCATCATCTCATTGACATGTGGAATCTAAAACAGTTGAACTCATAAAATCAGGGAGCAGAAGGGTAGATTCTAGGGGCTGGAGGTGGAGGGGAATGGAGATGTTGGTCAAAGGGCACAAAGTGTCAGGATGAGTAAGTTGCAACTATCTATTGTACAACATAGTGACTATAGTTCATAATAATGCATCGTATACTTGAAAATTGCTAAGCGAGTAGATCTCAAATGTTCTCACCATGAAAGAAATGATAAGTATTGAAGTGATAAATATTTTAATCAGCTTGGTTTAATCATTTCCCAGTGTATGAAAGCATCGTATTGCACACCATAAATGCACATACTTTTTATTAGTCAAATATACTTCAATAAAGCTGAAAAAAAGATTAACATCAATAGTAATGTCATATTGATAGTGTATACCTTCTAATGAGGTGACAAGAATGGAACTCTACCTCTATGTTTTTTTTTCCTAAAACATATTACCCCTGTGTACTCATGAAAAAAATGTCAAAAAAATTCTAACTGAGGGATCTGCCACAAAGAACCTGATCACTGTGTCTTGAAACTATCAAAGACTTCACAAACAAGGAAAGTCTGAGAAGCTGTCACAACCAAGAGGAGCCTAAAGAGACATGAATGTAATGTGGCGTCCTGGATGGGATCCTGGGACAGGAAAAGGAAAACTGGGAAAATCTGAATGAAGTACAGATTTTAGTTATGAATTATTTATAAATATTGAGTTTATTAATTGTGATAAATGTACTATACTAATCAGACGTTAATACTAAGAAAAACCGGGTGTGGAGTATCTGGAAACTTTTTGTACTGTCTTTGCAACTTTTCTGTAAATCTAAAACTGCTCTAAAATATAACTTTATTAAAAATGGCAATGATAAACTCATTGAAAGTTAACATAAATAATACATGAAAGAAAAACTATTCTATTTATTGCAAAAGATTATTAAAGAGAGGAGCATTGTTTTGGATTTTTGCAAATCCCTTTAATACCTAGGTTGATAGACATCTGGATTCTCATATCTGCTTCTATATTCAGTGTGTTGTGATATCAGAAGTCATGGAACCTCTGAAAAACTCTACTGTAGACTCATGAGAGAATGAGTATGAAAAAGATAAATAATGTCTTCCTGTCTTTATATAAGTAATTTTAACCTCATATACCTCTTAAATGTATCGCAGGAGTTTTGTTACTATACTTTGAGAATGCTGACATACATTATAGAACACACAGGTTATAAACCCCA
Source organism: Mandrillus leucophaeus (assembly GCF_000951045.1). Taxonomy (NCBI): domain Eukaryota; kingdom Metazoa; phylum Chordata; class Mammalia; order Primates; family Cercopithecidae; genus Mandrillus; species Mandrillus leucophaeus. The sequence continues at coordinate 497,477 of NW_012099021.1, forward strand.
GGTTATTAACAGAAAAACTGGCAAGGGAATATGAGACTAGAAAGTGACAAATATCCTTTTCCTATAAATGGAAGTAAAAAATGAATTCTGTTATTAAAATTATGTCAGTAGATGTCAATATAATGCCAAGTGACATTATAAATATTATAAATGTTAATAGCTATGAAAGTAGGGAACTTTTAAAAAAAACTTTAAGATAACTATTTATATAATGAAATAAAACATATGTATCTTTGAAATTACCAAAGATAATAGTCAACAAAACCATCTATAAAGGAAAAATAGAACAAAGAGGAAAGAAAAACCAGAAAGTATTAAACTAAATGATGAAAGAAGACCATCTATAATAATATATATAAAGATGAGTGTAGAAATGTTCAACTAGCCTATTAAAAGAAAAAAGACTCAAGTTATGAACCAGTATCAAAATATACTGTATGTAAGAGGTAGTCTCACAACAAAATGATAGAGAAAAACTAAATATATGGAAAAAACTAAAACAAAATGATGAAAAAGTATAAGGAAACAAAACAGAGGTGTCACTATTAATACTACAGGAAGCAGTGTTAATGTCAGAAAAGCACTAAATAGAGATACAAATATATTTTCTATTACTAAAAGTATAATCCCTAGTGAAAACAAACATATCTTCAGCACATGTAAGGCAAAGCTTTTACAAATATAAAGAGAATGTAGCAGAAATACAATTACAATGAAAGATTTTAAGGTATCACTCTTACTCTGTGATTGGATAGGTTATCGAAAATCCATAACAGCAACAATTTAAACAAAACAGTAAAATGATTCACCAACCAACTTTGAATCCTCATCTGTCTCCATATTTCAGGCCATAAAAAGCATTCTAATAAGTCCCAAAAGGTAACCTTTGGTATATGCCAGTCTGTTTTGCATAAAAAAGGAAGGAAAGAGGGAATGGAGGCAAGGATGAAAGAAGGAAGGGGGAAGAGAGGAAGCAAGGAAAGAAGAAAGGAAGGGAAAAAGGAAGGAGAAAAGAAAGAAAGAAAACTTGAAATACCGTGGACTTAAAATTTTTCTAAATACCTATTGAGTCAATAAAAAAATTTATATAGTGATAGATTGTTTAAAAAGTAAAGAATACGAGAGCACTATATATCAGTGTTTATGCAATGGAGACAAAATGAATTTTATTGGTAGATGTTTTCACTATTTGACAACTGAAAATAAATGAACTGAGCAATAAAATAAAAAATCCAGAAAATGCGCATTTAAATGAACTTAGGTAGGGGGAGAAAGATAAAAATAAAAGATACGTTAAAGAATGAAAGGCAATAGAATTAGTAAATAAACTATTTTGGTAAGTATTTTGGAATAAAAACAGAGGAAGTAGAAATTAAAAATGTGAAAAGATGATGTATAATTGATGTGAAATTCTATGTTATTAAATTTAAAAGTCACTATGAAATAGATTTTTTTCTTAAAAATATAAATTAACAAATTGAAAAAGCAGATAAACTAAAAGTGGCAGTGATGAAATAAAATGTGCTATAGAGTTTCTTTCATAAAGGGCTCAAGGGCCAGCTGGTTTTATGGGTAAGTTCTTTTGCCAATTCCAATGCTATTTTGGAAAACAAAGACAGTTTTTAAAAGCATCCCTAACCTTGATACCAAAATCTGACAAAGACAGTACACAGAAAACCAGGCAAATATTACTTTTTGATGTTGATATAAAAATCCTATGTAGCATAACTAGTCAGTATATTAAAAGCATAACTTAACATGACCAACTAAGATTTACTGAAGAGACACAGGGAATAGAATTAAAATGATTTGCATACATGGAGCACATTAAAAATACTTTTCTCAACAGATGCTGATATATTTTTGCAAAACTCTGTCATACTGGGAATAGTATAATGCTTCTTAAAATAATAAAATGTGTGACTATTGATAAACAGTCTTCTCAGCAGTTTATTGAACACTCAACTTAATTGTGAAACCAATAACTAAAAACCTACTTAATGGTAAAGTATTGTAGGTGTTTCCAGAAAAGTAAGAAAGTTAACAAAATTATTATTATTTAATGCTGTGAAAGTTAGGGTCATTCCAGTACAACATGAAGCAGAAATAAGAGGCATAACTGCTAGAAAGATGGAGACAAAATCATTATTTATAGATGATATGATTGTATTCCTGGAAAAGAACAGCTTAATCACTATTAGAATCAATAAATTGGCTAGATAAAAGATAAGTTCACAAAACTAACTTACTTTGATATATCACCAGCTAGAAAATATGAAAGAAATCATTTCAAAATTTGTACATAATACTCCAATTTAAGCTCAATATAGTTAATTCCTTTTCCCTCTGAAACGGTTCCTGAAATTATCAAAGGAATGTAAAAATTCGTCTCAGCTCTGGAAACAAGTGCAGGAGGTCACCCATTGGCCAGAACAAATTTCTTCAGTTACTGAGCAGCTGAGACCAAACTGAAGGAGAATCTGGGCAGCTGCAGGAAGAACAACCTTTTTGGGAAAACAATTGTAAGGAACTTGCTGCAGCGCTGAAGGCTGCAGGGTGGAGCTGACCAAGGGTTTGAGGAAGCGGTGAGGCCAAACCTTGAACCTACTGTCATCTTTGGGATGTGCAATTGGCATTAGGGTAAGAAACTGACAGCTCGCGGGCCAATGTGCACTTCCCATTGGCTTGATCATCTGGAGACATGAACTGTAATGACTAATGAGGTAGGGGGCAGGGCTCTGAATATCCCCAGGCTGCTCCTGTACAGTGTTGACGCAGTTGGGAAGGGCAGAACCACAGCAAAGCCACACGTACCCCTTTTTAAATCTGGAATTGAAAGACTTAAGTAGAGATCTCTGTAACTTGGAATCCATTTTAACTCTCCGGGCTACAGTTATTAGAATGAGCAAAAAGAGAAAACGGTTGGATGTTTGCTGAAGCTAATGTGGGAAGAAAAGTAAATGTCTGTGAGATATCTTACTTCAAGAAACAGGTGGAAATTCAAAGTAATCCCATATTTGTTTTTAAATGAGATTTGAGAGGCTGTTGCACTTATGAGAAGGGCAGAAAATACTTCTTTCAAATGAAAACATAATTACAGAACTGAAAATGCTGTTGCTCTTTTGAAAAGGGCAGAAAATACTGCTTTCAAATGAAAACATGATTACAACATTAAAAATGCAGAGGAAGCCGTGAAGAGCAGATAATCTCTTCATCTTACAGTTTCATCAGAAATGCCTAAGAATTCACCCAGAAACCATAAAAAGATGAAAGAAATAATCAAGTTAGTAAACTAGTAAGGGGCATGGAAAGCACACAATTTATGTGTAGCAGTAACTCTGAAAGGAGAGCAGAAAAGAGGGCAGGCCATTAAAAAATGTGTTTTTAAAGGAGAATTTCCCTGAACTAGAGATCTGACTTTTGATTAAAAACTCTTAGCAATGACAGAAAATGACAGAATCCTCTACATATACATGTCTTCTGGTGCGGTTTTTGAAAATACAGTACAAAATGAAGAATTACAAGAAGATAAAGAGAAATCTTAAATGTATGCACGCAGAAATCACAAATTATGTAAAACGGGAAAAAATCAGATGGTATCAGATTTCTTCACTTAAGTAAATGTTGGAAGACCATGGAACAGTGTCTTAAGAATTTAGTGAGAAAATGATAGTGGTCTATTTTTCAGGTGCTAAAATACTCATTTTATTTCATCTTTTTATTTCCTGGTGATTTTTTTCAAGTGATAATATTTTTATTCTAAAAGTAGATGTCTTAAAAAGTTAATGTTACTTAATTAAAAAATGCAGTCAAGGCAAGAATTTATTTTCAGTAGAGATAAATTATTTTAAATTGCAGAAAAGCTAAAGTAAAAGGTTTAGATGACCTACTATTCCACATCAAAGTAAAAACATTGCGTATTAAATTTTGCTGCATAATTTTCCAGACTTTTCACCTACAATCCATAAGTACATGGATACACTTTATAAAACATACAAGGGGCACTAACTGCACATATTACTTTGAAGCCTGCTTTATTTACTAATTGTAATATTATGATAAATAATATGATCATAATATATGATCAATATTATTAATATTTTTGCCTTAATTAATGTGCTTGTATAATGCCATTTTAACAGCTGTATAGTTTTTTGTATGAATGATCCATTATTTCTTTAATCAATCTTTTATGATTTGGTATTTGTTTCTAATTTTACAGCTCTATAAACCATGCGGACATCAAATCTTACATAGTATAATTGCAGTTAAGACTTTCTAAGAATGCAATTGCTGATTCAAACCAACTATACTTTTGAAAACCTTGACAGATATTGTCAAACTCTGCTCCTGAAAACAGCTCCCACCTTCCCTATAACCTCATTGATACTTAACATTTTCATTCAGTTTTAACATGGGCCACTCAAATAAAGGAAAAATTGCATCCATTATTTGGAATATAATTTTTTCATATTCTTTTATGGGCTGTAGTTTTTTGAGGGTTGCCTTACTCTTATTGATAAGTTAGAGTCCTCTATGTTAGTTTTTCTCATATATTATAATTTTTTTCTCAGTTTGTCACATGCAGAAGTTCTTCTTGGAGTTTCTGGATATATAGAATTTAACAAACACATCTATAACTACATCTGTATCTGTGTATCTATTTACTTACATATGCAAACCAGCAATCTTTCATTATGGCTTCTGCCTTGAGGGTTATGCTTTGAAAGCCTCTACTCCATCTCAATTTATTTGGAATTTATATTGGTTTTAAGTTGTGAGAAAGGAATCCAGTACTATGATTAGTCCAGAGTTTCCCCAGAATATGTTTTATGGATAATACTTCTGTGTGATGTTTACAGGATTAATTAAAAGAAGGATTTCACAATCAAATAAGTTTGAGAAGCACAAGGTTTAGGAAAAACCACTGAATTTCTTTACTGCAATCAACACTTACCAGAATGGAGACTAGTCTTTGCAATAGAATTTGAAGTGGCAAAACATTAGACACAATGCAAAGACATGTCAATATCATACTAGATAAGTAAATTATGGTTTCTCCATATAAGGAATACTATGCAGCTGTAAAGAAAAGAAGTGAGAATGCTTGCAATACTGATGGGAAAGGATATCCAAGATTGCTAACAGAAAAAGTCAGAATATATTATATATTGTATTGTACATTGAGAAAGGAGACAGTAACAATATATGTTTACACTTTCTTAGATGACATTAAGAAATGTTAGAAGGTTTATTAGAAACCAAGAATAGTGGTTATCCATAAAGTGGTAGGGGTAGAAAGAGGGCAAGTATGAGAGAAAGAGAGAGAAATATTTTCCTAATTACTTTTTTACACTCCCTGATTTTTAAACCACACAAATATATTATGTATAAAATTTTAAAAAATTGAAAAGGAAACCATCTCAAAGGCTCCAATATGCTATTATATATTGTGACTCTCCAAGTTGTGGGCAGCAGTAGAATAGAGAGTAATCTACAAACTCATTCAAGTACAGAATCCTACAATTTTAAGTTATTCAGGTTTCCAAAAATATTTATGGAATAATCCCTACAAATCTGACATGCTATCTTTAGCATATACTAAACACAAACTTTTATACGTTTCAGTTTTTGTGTGTGCGTGTGTAATTTCTAGTTTGCTTTTATTGAACGATTCTGCTTCTAGTACTGTGTATTTTGATATCTTGAATGGCAAGTCATTTATTATTATTCTCTTAAAAGTTATTTTGCTGATATCAAAATTAATTCTTCTTGTTTATTATTTTCTTGAACAGTTTTTATCCATTAACTCTTTCAGATGATTCACTTTATCAAACTGCCTAAACATACTCTTAGGAATAGTTTGAGAAGAACTGATATCCTTAAGAATTATATAAAGACAGAAGGGAAACTGTTTTCTACATATGCTTAAACACTTTCTGCATTTTGAATCACGTGGAATGTAGTTCTCAAATATTTTCTTATACCATCCAGTAAAGTCTAAATTAGCATGATATTTTTCATTTTCTTCACATAAATTCTGGCTGTTTCTTAATTATTCTCAGGATTCTTACTTTGTTTTTGTTGAAAAGGAGATCCATTATTCATTTTATTTTGTCAAGGATTATTGCTGAATAATTATTGCTGAAATGAGCTACTTTTTTCTTCAACACGTATTACATTTTAACAAATTTAATTTTGGCATTTCTTGAGGCAAATATATGATGCTCTCCTTTAACAAATTAATTTGAAGAAATATAATAACAGATTTCCTGATATTTATTTACTAGTATTATTTGCTAGAAAAAGTCATGCTCAAAAACATAACATTGCTGTTTCAATATAATTTGTATTTTTTTGGTGAATGTTTTATCTATATTTGTAAATAGATATGTTTGTATCTATATTTGTAAATGGAGTTGGTCTGAAGGTTTGTTTTTGGAGTTGTCTTTGTTAGCTTTCTGTATTTAGGTTTTACCAAATCTCTATAATAAATGAGCAAGATTTCCACATTGTTCTGTACTCTTGAATAACTTATAAGGGTATTTGAAAGATTTTCCCTGCACAGATTTTGATACCAGTGCCTTTTGTAAATGTAATTTTTGAACAGTAGTTTCATTCCCCTTTACCTCCAAGCTGTATCAGTTTGATAATTTATGGTTTTGTAGAAAATCATCCATTTAATCTTATTGTGAATTATACTCTCTGGCCTCTGTGCTTTCTCTTTCTCCATCTGAGGGCAGCTGCCTCCGGAAGTTGATGGCAGCACCCCAAAGGAGTCCTAAATTGGGTGGGCCCATCTTTCTCAAGGCTTCAAGGCTCACACTTTCACCTCCTAATTAGGCGCTACTGGTATATAGAGGCCATAACAGCCCTTGGTGGCTGCCTCCTGTTTGGCCCTATCTGTACAATGTCTACCAGAAACGTAGTAAAATTTCTGACATTTGTGTGGCAACCTTCCTAGTTTCTGCAGTAACGTGGACTTTCCTCCCTTTTTTTTTTTTTGACTTTGTTCACTCTGATTTCTGTCTGGGGGTCAAGGTTAAGGGCATGTTTTTATGCTAGCATCTTCCCCTGCAGTGTCAATGCACTCTTCCCTCTCAGTTTAATTGCTTTTCATCAGCCAAGGCGATAATACTAGGGGCTCTGGGCTATCTTTATAAGTGTAGAGGGTGTCAGGGGAAGAGATTAATCACAACAGCTAGCATAAACAGTCAATCCCGGAAACACAAATATGTTGACACCCCTTTGGCCAAGGCCTAGAGCAGCTTGGCAAAGGATCCACATTTTTTGTTTTTAATTTGTAAAATAATCAAGAAGGTGGAAAGTTTGAGAAGTAGTGCTGTAGGTATATTTTTAAATATTCCTGTCTTACTCCCTGTTAATGAGCTGATTTTCAATTTTTATTATTGTGAACGAAAGTAAATAATACATATAAATATAAACATTTCAGCTGATTTTTGATAATGAATCATAATATACAAAAGATAAAGTGCTGTAAATAATGACAATGGCATATTTTTGTAGCTTCTGTTACAGTTGGTACCTGTAGAGAATTATATTAGAGCTAACATATTCATATTCACTCACATTTCCACAAAATATCAATGAACGATTCTGTTTTCTAACATAGTCTCCTCTCCCATTATTATTGGTAATATTTAGAATTCGGAATAGGAATGTCTTACTTCTTGCTAAAACTCTACCATAATGTTATGTACATAGAAACTTAATTATCAGAAAATGACATATGGCCAATATTAATAAATGACTCAGGGAAGCAGAAATTCCCAGCTTGTCTAAATCTCATTTTTTTGGATGTCTTTTTCATTTTTCATCCTCATTACAGATTTTTTCTTGGCTTTGGTGGAGGGTCCTCTGATGAAGAAATGGTGGCTCGTTCATCTTCCTTGTCCTCAGGGGCATTGCCCTAGTACCTTCTGGGACCATCGCCATCTTACAGCCCACATAACAACTGCAAGAGTGGGTGTAGCTCTGATTATCTTTGAAAACTACTGCATACTCCTCACAGTTTTTATAGAAAAAAGGAAACGGTCAATACATTTTGCAAAGCCAAATTTTTCTTCATGCATTCACCTTTCTTTCTCTGTGCTTTCTTCTCCAATGGGAAAAGTCACCTTTGATCACATGTAAAATCTTTCTTTATTACCTGTCAGTCATCGCCACCTTCCTAGAACTTCCTGTGTAGTGTCATAGTTTTGCCAGAGCAGCCATGCTAAGCTGCTGGGTTGCTAATTATTGCAGGACTTAATTAAAAATTATGATAATATTGTATTAATGATGAGCCTAAGTCCCCATTTTCATGAATGTTATAACGTTAGCGAAATCATCTATAACTGTGGATTGTAAACATAGACAGGGAATGGCAGACAAAACTGAACCAGTTCCTTCAGGGATCTAGGAATATAGCTAGAAGCAGCTCACTTTGAAGCTAGTGGCTTATCTTACTAGTCAGTTAAGAGAAACCACGGAAGTAATATATTTTCGAAAGGGGATTTGTTAACAACATATGTGTGTATGTGCACGTGCGTGTGTGTGTCTTCACATCATGTCGTAGAAACAATTTTAATAACATAGGAAATCGTTTATGATATGGTAAATGAAATAAGCAGATTATAAAATATATATATACGAATGACCATTACATTATAAAAAGATGTTCATCCCCACTCCTAAAAGAGAAATGAGCATTTTAACTATGAGATCCCATTCTCATTTTTTTTTCCCCATCATATGGATACAAATCTAAAAGCTTCATGATATACTTTGCTGGTGAGGCCGTGGAGAGACAGGAACTCTCACACATTGCAGGTGAGAATGTAAATTAGTACAATCCTGTATGGAGGGCAAATATCAAAATTAAGATGATATAGTCTATTTTTGAGATTTTATGCCATAGGTATTCTTGCATGATATTTATAAATGTTATGCATGGTGGCATTCTGTAATAGCAAACCATTGAAGGCAATCTAAACTCCACTAATAAATGATGGGTTAAATAATAGCATACATTCAAAAAGTGGAATACTAAGAAAATAATAGAGAAGGGGCCGGGCGCGGTGGCTCACACCTGTAATCCCAGCACTTTGGGAGGCCAAGGAGGGACAATCACGAGGTCAGGAGATCGAGACCATCCTGCCTAACATGGTGAAACCCTGTCTCTACTAAAAATACAAAAAAATTAGGCGGGCATGGTGGTGGGTGCCTGTAATCCTAGCTACTCAGGAGGCTGAGGCAGGAGAACGGCGTGAACCCGGGAGGCAGAGCTTGCAGAGGGCTGAGATCATGGGACTGCACTCCAGCCTGGGTGACACAGAGAGACTCTGTCTCACAAAAAAAAAAAAAAAAAAAAAAAAAAAGAAGCTCTTTATGAACAATATGGAAATATCTCTAAGACATACTGAGTTTAAAAAAACAAGGTGCATAACAGTGTGCGTAATAGGCTATGTTTTGTCTTATAAAGAGAGAAACAATCTATATTTGTGTTGACTTCTACTTATATAAGGCACTTCAAATTTTTATAAGATACCACATTTTTTTTTCTTTTTTTTTGAGACAGGGTTTCACTCTGTCACCCAGGCTGGAGTGCAGTGGAGTGACCTCAGCTCCCTGCAACCTCTGCCTCCCAGGCTCAAACGATCCTCCCACCTCAGCCTCCCGAGTATCTGGGACCACGGGTGCACTTGCCACCACGCAGAGCTAATTTATTTGTAGAGATGGGGTTTCACTATGTTGCCCAGGCTGGTCTTGAGCTCCTGAGCTTAAGCAATCCATCTGCTTGGGCGTCCCAAAGTGCTTGGATAACAGGTAAGAACCACCGCACTGGGCCACCACATTTTTTAATTTTTTAATCCATTCTACTGATGATGGATATTTGAAACATCTCCAGTTTGGGGGGTATTAAGAGCAATGCTGATAGGAACATTATGTTTGATGTAATTGAGTGCATACGTGCATGGGTTTTTTTTAGGGTAATTACCTGCAAGTGAAATTTCTGAGTTATAGGGTATGCATAGCTTCTTCTTTTCTAGACACTATGAAAGTATTTTCTGGGCTGGGCATGGTGACTTATGCCTGTAATCCCAGCACTTTGGGAGGCCGAGGCCAGTGGATCACCTGAGGTCAGGAGTTCAAGACCAGCCTGGCCAACGTGGTGAAACCCTGTCTCTACTAAAAACACAAAAAATTAGCTGGGCGTGGTGGTGGGCACCTGTAATCCCAGCTACTCTGGAGGCTGAAGCAGGAGAATTGCTTGAACCCGGGAGGTGGAGGTTGCAGTGAGCCAAGATAGCGCCATTGCACTCCAGCCTGGGCAACAAGAGTGAAACTCCATCTTAAAAAAAAAAAAATTTTTTTTCCAATGTAATTATTAATTTATACTTCTTCTAGCAGTTGACAAAGGTTCTTATTGCTCCGTTTGAAACACTTAGTTGTGTCAGATTTCTTAATATTTTCTAGTTTGATGGCTGTGTAGTAAGATCTCATTATCGCTTTAATTTGCATTTCACTGGTAACAAATGAAGTTGTGTGCCTCCTCATATAGTTATTGGCTGTGTGGATGGTGTGTGTGTGTGTGTGTGTGTGTGTGTGTGTGTCTGTGAAGCCCATGTTCAAAACCTTTGTCCGTTCTTTTATCGGATTTCCTGTCTTTAATAGGGCTTAATTTAATCGATGTTTTAGTAAATGTTAGTCTAACTGTATTTGTAAAAGTTAGTAAAGAGTTTGAATGAATGATCATGGTTGCAGGCCCACCATACAGCCAGAAGGCAGGTGCAGCAGCCTGAGATTTTTCACGAAACGTTTCATGTAATTAGCTTACACAAATTATTCATCAATTAAATTGGGTCTAAGCATCTGCCCATCACACTGTCTGCTGCCAGTCATCTTCCAGTGAACCCAGATTAATGAATGATGCTAACATTGGTAGTTAACATTCACTAGACCCTTACCTCTATGCAGGGCACTAGGCTGAGGATTTCATGTAGGTTATTTTTACTTACATCTCTCTATGCTTCTTTGTGGAATGTACAGCTGCTCCTCAACTTACAATAGGGTTAGATCCAGATAAACCCATCATAAATTGAAAATATTTTAAGTTGAAAATGTACTTACCACACCTAACCTACCAAACATCATAGTTTAGCCCAGCCTACCTTACATGTGCTCAGAACACTTACATTAGCCTACAGTTGGGCAAAATCATCTAACACAGAGCCTATTTTGTAATAAAGTGTTGACTATCTCATGTAATTTATTGAAAATTATACTGAAAATGAAAAACAGAAAGGTTGTATGAATACTCAAATTACAGTTTCTACTGAATGCATATCACTTTCCCACCATTGTAAAGCTGAAAAATTGCAATTTGAACCTTCGCAAATGGGGGACTGTCTGTACTATTAGGCTCAGAGCCTTAAATTACTTGACCATTATGAGTCAGCTAGACAGTGATGGGACTGGGAGCTGATCGCTCATCTAACTCTAGAGCACACACTCTTCTAATTATTATACTGCCTCAAAACAAAGTTTCCATCTGGTTTCAAATTTGGGATTGTTGTGTACTCTGAAAGTGGCAATCATTTCTTCTAAAAGAAGAGAATATAATTAAGTAGTTTGCTTAGACATGGTAAAATTGAAATTGTCTAGAAATATATTATAATGTTTTATGAATGATACTGACAAAAACAAAATAGGTTTGAATAAAGCTATGCTATGCACTTATGTTTCCATCACTGTCATTCAGTGAGTGACAAATACACTATTTTGACTTACTATTGTATCAGTAAACATGTTACAATTCATGAATAGATAACAATAGATGCTGTTAAGCCAAGTTTATTTTTTAGGTTAAAATGATGAAATAAACAACAATTGCAATCGTAACTGTATATCCAGTAGCAGCTACCCTAAATTCTCAAAGCAAGGAAACAAGACAATCCAACACATCATGTTGAGTCTCAAAGGGATTTTCTAGTCATTCATAAGCATAAAACACCAAAAAACACCAAAATGTTCAAAAATAAGACTCCCCCCCCCAAAACAGTATTCTTTTTTGGAAAAGACCCCAGAGATCTGTGGGAAAATTAATCTTTATTTCCAAGTTAAACTTTGAATTTGTTATAAGATTAAAGAACTATGAGTATTTTGAAAGAAAAGTTGTAGAAAGTGATCAGATTTTGAAAAGACCATGAAAAACTAAGAGCTGAGCTACAGCCCATGGAAACGACGGGCGAGATTTCTGAAGCAGTTTATATAATGAGCTTTAATTCAGAGACTTTTTTTCCCTTTTGAGGAAACCCTCTGGCTTGAATACGTTCACAGGTCCTGTATGGCTTGTAACAAGCTGTGTTCTTTCTCCCTCTGAGACCTTGCTCAGGCTTGTAGTTTCATTTGAAAGAATAATTTTCAATATTTCCTAGGCTGAGCATTAATCCCTCCATTGCTTGATCGATTAAATCCCACTGTTTGTGTCTGGAAGGCGACGTCTGAGCTTTATGTATTGCTTTCTGGCAAGCTGCATTTCCATGCTCATGGAACAGATGCAGCTGGGTAACTGTGTGCAACAGGCTTTCAGCCCTCAAATCTCGGGGGGAATGACAGGTGTGGCGTCTCATTTTAACTCAAGTTTCAAGGTCTCATATTTATACTGCTATCTGAGCCAGCTGATCAATTTGGTTCATACCTTTTGTGTGGCATTTAATAGCTTACAAGGTGAGAATATATTATCTCGTTTGATCTTCACAAGAATTGTTTATAGGAAACAGAGCTCTATTATCTCTTATTTGAATAACGAGGAGAGGCTGTGACCCTTGCCCAGGGTCACATGGCCAGTAACTGGCAATCTTGTAATTAAAATTCAGATCTTTTGATTCTAACACCAGTGTTCTTTTATGATTCACATAAAAAACCTGAGACTGGAGAATTATAGAGGGCTTTCAAAAAGATCCACGTTATCTATGTGCTCTGAGTCCCGAAAACTAACTGTAATATAAATGTCACATTGTGGCTCACTCGAGCAGAGCAAAACAAAGAATATGCCATTTCAATGTTGCCTCGAGGATAAGAAGTCTTGGAGAAAATTGCTGGGATACTTTGAAAAACCCTAAATGTGATCAGGCAGGCCCCTAGAAGGTAAGTCTGTCTGCCCTGTAAGGGACCCGTAGCTCATAAAGTCTCAATGCCTGGCCTGGCCTTCGCCTGTGTTTCACCTGCATATGTTCTATTTCTCCAGCTGTAACATCCTGGGTGTAATTGTATTGTTTTGGTCTTCTGCAAAGGGGAATCTCTATCTCAAGATTTTCAAGTGCAAGTACCTTATCAGGGAGAAGAAACACCAGTAGGAAAAGGGGGCTGTAGTATAGGGAAGACACAGTGGCCAATAAAGGGTGTATTATCCAGGCAGTTACCCCTGGAGATTAATCCCACAAGAAAAGCTTGGACATGATGTAAAACACACACCACAGAGACACACTCCCCTGAGGGGTGAGAGACGGGTGTTCAGATGCCAGCTCCCCTCAGGCTTTGTTCTTCTTCTTATTTTTTTTTTGCAGTGCAAAGTGAAAGCAAGTTTATTAAGAAAGTAAAGGTATAAAAGAATGGCTACTCACAGACAGAGCAGCCCTTCAGTCATTGTTGAGAGCTGCTGGGAGTGGGAGGTAATTCCCCACCTTCCCGCATCCTGTGTAGCAGAGAAGAGTGGCATTCCGCATTTCGTAGCTTAGGAAAAAGTTCCTAGGCAAAGAAAGGCAGATCCCGGCAGGGTAATGTCTCTGGTAAAAGGCCCGAGGGATATGGCTCTGCTATAACAGGATCTAGATCTTATATTTCAAAAATTATCTTTCAATGCTTAAAATAGTATTTGGGATACTACAGTCCCCTGATAACTGTGGACATAGTAACGTGATATGAGAGTATATGTGAGAAATGCTTATGGATACACATTAAATCTGTACCAGCAAAAGAATATGGAAAGAAAGAAAGATCAAGAAGGGGCCAGGAAGGCACCCTGCACCATCACTGCTTTGGCATGAGGAGTCATCTCTACTCACACTTTCTCATAAATCTTGTTGGGATGCTCTGGCCATTCGATCATGCATACGACTCTGCTGGGCATGGTCTCTGTGGTTGAGTAGTAGCCCTGGGGGAAGGCCAGCAGGAGAGCCAGGACCCAGATGACACAGATGACCACTTTGGTGGCCGTGGCGGACAGCCGGGGCTGGAGGGGATGGATGATGGCCATGTACCTGGAACAGAGAAGAAAGAATAAAGTTCTGATTTGGTCACCAAAATCTGCATCAGAGATTCCATATTTTTCCTGCCAATAAGAAAATTCATGGAAACCCTTTGATTCCTGATGATTTATACAATTATTTTCCAATTCCTTTTCCATATTCTATCCTTAAGCTTTATGATATGCCATACAATGCCATCATGCCTAAGAAAAGCCAGCTAGATTTTTCAGTATTTCAGAACCCACCTAGCAACATTCAAGGAGAGACATTTTCATTATTGAAATGCTTGTGCTGGGGACAGGACAGCCAAGTATAGGTAAGTGAAATCAGAAAAATAAGAACAATGTTGTAAATTTATTTAATATAAAGACTGACTTTCATTCTTTCTGGATTAAGGGATAATGGTGATCAGAATAGTAGTTTTTTTCAATCCTTATGTGATATTATAAAAGGTTAGCAGTCCTACCTCGGTCCATACAATTTGAGGGGAAGTAAACATATCTCTGTGACAAAGCATTGGCCTAAAGTCAGCAAAAAACAACAGCTCCTGGAGAAATTGTGATCAATTCTTTGAGCATCTAGGAGTCAGTGTGTGGCTGACTATACATACTTCATGAGGAGGAAGACGGTCTCTACCTGCTGAGGCAGACAGACTAGAATGCACAAAGGACCAGTGTGGATGACATTTCATTGCAGGAAGAGTGGAGCACAGCAAATGATGACTTCATGTCTGAAGCCATTCCTCCATCTCCTCACTCCTGGGCTCTGGCACTAAACAGTGTCATCTGAATGAATGTGCCCACATGTTTGAATTTGTGCACAGCCCCTGAGATGTTGCAGAGATTTGAAGGATAGGTATTTCCTATCAGCCTTTCATATCAGTGATAAGCACATCAATTCTGCCTCTTTCATTTTCAAAGACATCTCTCTATGCATATTTTTCTTGTAAAGTTTATAGCTCTATACCTTAAAATAAGCATTTTTTAAAGAGAAGGAATGATATCTTATAGGGCCTTTGGCTTTTAAATATTATCTGACAAAACCTCAGAATTACACATTGATTCTCTGACAGTCAGGTGTTTCCAACATCCATGGGACAGAATGGTCAACGGAGACTTAAAAAATCTGCAGACAAAGAGCAGCACAGCTGTCAGCTGGCTCCACATCATTCCACATAATTATTTTGCTGTATTCTTTGGATTCCTAGGATCTCTAGACCAGAATTAGGGCCAGGGTTACAAGTAAAGCAATTTTATTCAGTATGCGCTCAATAAATTCCCACTGGGCACCTGCCACGGTAGAGCACAGTGTTTCCTTCTGGGCTATGAGCTTGTAATTTCTCCAGGGAGAAAAGGTGCATCAATAAGCAGCTCAAAACACAGCAGTAGGATAAGTGACCTCAAGTGGTAATTGGATCAATACCTTAGAGTCTTAGGGGAACTGCGGAGACACGCAAGCCCTGGAATGGCAGGTGGTCTACTGGAGGGGCTTCAAGAGGTGTGCTGGATTTGGGTGAGCCTGCTGAGCATCCTGCCCCAACGGCAGGAAGCGTTTGCAGCTTTCTTCTTTCTCCATGTTAGGATTAGGCTTTGTTTGCATGAAGGCTTCCTTTAACATCCTCTTATCACTGTAAACTTTAGAAACTTTTCTCTGCATTTTGGTGCTAGGGACCTGGGCTTTCCTTCTCTGGTCTGTAAGGGCCACTGAAAGTGTTCAGTGTATAGTGTCTGACTACTAGGAGGACACTTCATGTCAAACTTTATATCAGAAGTCATGACGACTCCCAGGAAGGAAACTCCTAGAAACTCTTCCTTCTGCCTCTTTTAGAAAGTGGGTAGGTGGTCTTAAAGTCAGGAGAGAGTGGAATTATAGGAAGGGACTTGGAAAAGATATGATGTTGGGGGTGTGTAGTAATCTATACATCTCTGGGCAAGTTTCCCTGGTTCTGTTGATGCTGTAAAGCCTATCACTCAAATGCTGTCTGAAGGTCATCAAAAGGGCTAAAACAACTCTCACGATGTTGCAAATCAAGCATTGTCTGTTTCCTTTAGGTTACCTGCAAAGGGCCATGACTACTGCCAAGGCAGGTCCAGGACACCATAGACTAGATGACCTTCCATCTCTGCAGTAGACCCCTGAAAAGGACCCTGAGAAGTGTTGATTTCTCCCCTAGACCTGTGTCTTCCTTGATGCCTGACAGTGGTGGAGCCCTGTATCCTCTTCAGTCATGGGGTGGGGTGGGTGGGGGAAACTCAGAGCCAACACATGGTAGGCCTGTTCAACCATTATCGTTGCCGTCTTTCCAATTCAGTGAAGGCTGGACCCAGATGGTCATGACCAGAACCTCTTTGAGTGTTTGTATTAAAACCATAGGATTGCTTGTTGGGTTATTTCCCAAAGGCAAATTGTTTTCCCCCTACAAAGCTGGAAATGCAGCCGTGAAGATGCCTTATCTCACCTCCAGCACTGCACAGTTCCTACCCCCGCTGGCAGCTGCGCATTCTCAGGCTTCACAGTACCTTAAGGAGGACACTCAGGGGAGAATGTGGTAATTGCATTGCCCTCTTTTAATATTACCTCAAATGCAAGATTTTAATTTGTTTCTCATTCAGGATAAATGCTCAGTCTTAAATAAACAAATCCTAACACCACTCCCCATGCTCAGATTGGCGATACACCATTCAGAATCTAATGTGACTGGACTTATGGGGGATTGCATCAGCGTATTGGCACTGTAACTCCAAATGGGTGGCAGAAAGCCATATTTTATCCTTATTGCAAAAGTTGCAATTTGGGAACCCATTTCAGTTAACTCTCTGCCGTTCCTTGAGTGTAGGAGCCATTTTAGTGACAGATGAAAGCATTACCCACATAAAGCCAGAGAGAAAAAAAAAAGATTGGCTTTAAAAAATGTATATATGTTCATTTGTTCAAAGCAGAGGTATTTGTAAATCTCCCTCCCTCCTTCCTTCCCTCCTTTCCTCTCCTTCCTCCTTTCTTCTATCTCTCTCTTGCAATCCTCATTTCTGGGACTTGTTTAACATGTTTTTTTCTTATTTACCCAAAAGCTAGCACCATTTGGATAACCTGTACACAGATGGATGAACATTTTCTTTCCTACTCCCTATTTCTAGCTTGGATCCATTAACAGACATTTATATATTTTTCTGGAACCACCCTGAGCAATTCTTGCTTATTTGGTTATGAGCAAGTGCTGCAAGCCCAAGGAAAATACATTTAATAAATATTTATTGACTGCATCATGCTCATGGGACTCTAAGGCAGTCAATGAAACGTCTTTCTGGTGTAAGCATTAATCATCAGGCTGCCAGAGACAGGGGTCTGGAGGTGTGTGGGATGTGGATTACGTTCTCTACTTCAGGTGGTTCCAGTCCCACCGAGGGCCATCAGCTGTGATTTGAATTGTATGTGTCCTCCCAGCTGAAAAACCTGAGAGGTAGCCTTCCTCTTGCATGATGATGCTTTATGAAAAGAACTCTCTGCTGCACATTTTTTTTTCTTGTAGGCAGTGTGAAACAATCTTACTGTGAAAAAGAATTTCAATCCTCTGACAAGCCACAGTATCTTCATAACTTCCTCTTATACCAGTCCCAAAACACTCGGCAGAGAGAATGTCTTTCCTCTGCTATGAGATTTGTCCGGTGGGGCCCTTCTTCCACAGTCTTTCTCATCCAATTCCAGTTCCTGCCCTCGCTTCTCCCACTCACTCCTGGGGTGTTACAAGTTTCCTTTAAGGGACCATATCTTCCTGAGTTCAGATAACCAGGATGGTAAGAGCTGAGAGTATGGCTGCTGTAGTCTAGCTCAAGGATTGGCAATTTTTTTCTGGGAAAGACAGATATTAAATATTTTGAGTTTTGTGGTCCATATAGTTTCAGTTGTAATTATCAAACTCTATCTTTGTAGTGTGAAAACAGCCACAGACAGCAAGGAAACTATTAGGCATGACTGTATGATAATAACATTTTATTTACAAAAACAAGAGGTAGGCTGCATTTGGCCCCTGGCCCATAGCTTGCTGTCCCCAGGTCTAGTTTATGGGAAGT
The DNA here is from genome assembly GCF_000951045.1 of Mandrillus leucophaeus. Classification (NCBI taxonomy): domain Eukaryota; kingdom Metazoa; phylum Chordata; class Mammalia; order Primates; family Cercopithecidae; genus Mandrillus; species Mandrillus leucophaeus. The sequence continues at coordinate 515,796 of NW_012099021.1, forward strand.
GAAGAGCAGGAGGAATTAGAACCATAGGAGAAGATGGTGTA
>NW_012099021.1:516786-576957 GCF_000951045.1 Mandrillus leucophaeus
TAGACATCCCCCAGGATCATCCTGCAGGAGTGACCTCACTGGACCTGGTTCTCCAGAATTTTTTATCTCTTGACATTAAGCCCTTAAATAAAGCCTCAATAACTACTTGTTGACTAACTTTTGTGTTGACTATATGTTGGGAACTGTGCAGGATTTAGTTTTTCAGCTTTTTATTTTAGGTTCAGGGGTACATGTGCCAGGTTTGTTCTATAGAGAAACTCATGTTACAGGGGTTTGTTGCACAGATTATTTCATCGCCCATATTAAGCCTAGCACACAATAGTTATTTTTTCTGCTTCTCTCCCTCCTCCCACTCTCCACCCTAAAGTAGGCCCCAGTGTCTGTTGTTTCCTTCTTTGTGTTCATGAGTTCTCATCATTTAGTTCCCACTTACAATGTGGTATTTGGTTTTCTGTTCCTGTGCTAGTTTGCTTAGGATAATAGCCTCCAACTCCATTCATGTTCCCGCAAAAGACATGATTTCATTCTTTTTTATGAAAGAATTTTATATATAGTATTCCATGGTGTGTGTGTACCACATTTAAAAGTCCAATCTGTCATTGATGGGCATTAGGTTGACTCTGCGTCTTTGCTATTGTGAATAGTACTGCAATGAACATATGCATGCGTGTAGCCTCATGATAAAATGATTTATATTCCTCTGGGTATATACCCAGTAATGAGATTGCCGGGTGAAATGGTAGTTCTGGTTTTAGCTCTTTAAGGAATGAAGACTTGAATGTGAAACCCAAAGCTATAAAAGCCCTGGAAGACAACCTAGGCAATACCCTCCAGGACAAAGGAAGGGGCAAAGATTTCATAACAAGGACACCAAAACCAATTGCAAGAAAAGCAAAAATTGACAAATGGGATCTAATTAAACTTAAGAGCTTCTGCACAGCAAAATAAACTATCAATGGAGCATACTGACAGCCTACAGAATGGGAGGAAATATTTATAAACTATGCATCTGACAACGGTGTAATATCCAACCTCTGTAAGAGACTTAAACTAATTTACAAGAGAAAAACAAACAACCCCATTAAAAAGTGGACAAAGGACATGAACAGACACTTTTCAAAGAAGACATACCTGTGGCCACAAGCAAATGAAAAAAATCCCAATATCACTGATCCTTAGAGAAATGCAAATCAAAACCTCAATGAGATACCATCTCATATCAGTCAGAATGGCTATTTTGAAAAGTCAAAAAATAACAGATGCTGGCGAGGTTGGGGAGAAAGGGGAACACTTATATACTGTTGACGGAAGTAAATTTGGATTCTGTCTTTCTATATGGCATCACCCTCTGGCTCTTCTTCTGAACAAATTGCTCCATCCATTCTCCTTCCATCCTCCATCCATTTCAGGGAGCACACAGTCTTTTTACCTGAGGTCACTAACACTTCATCAGTTGAGATTTTCTTCCAGGATATTTTTTTACCATCAAAATTCAGGGATGTTATTTAAGCATATCACTTGACTAGCATCCTTATCTATTTCGCTAAGCTCAAGCTCACAGAGCTATATAACCAAAGAGGCCTTTAGCAGCCTGCAGAGATGACACAAAGTTCACACACCATTAAATCATTGCTATTATTAATTAATTATTGTTTATTAATATTAGCAGAAGAGTTTCTTGCGTCCTCACTGCTATGTTGTGCACAATTCTAAAAAGCATGAGGTTTTGATCTCCATGTGCAGTGCAGATTCACAGCATCATCAATGGACCCACTTCAAAAGGTTCCAGCTGACAGCAAGGGCACCATCGACAAGACCATAAAAAATGGATGTAACGACTGATGGATTTGAAGGCCTGTGACAGTTTAGGGTGAAGTGAAGGAGGGGATGCAGTTGACTGTTGTTTGAGCTGTCCCGTCTCATGTGTGATCAAAGAATGACCCATATTGTTCAAAGAAGATTCAGAAATAGAGTCCTTGGGCTATTAGGAAACAAAGTACCTGATATAGGAGCTCATGAGAGGAGGTGATACCAGACCATGGGAGCCTACCAGCCTTGTCTAGATTCTACTTCCTATCTCACTACCATCTGTAGAAATTTTATTCATCCTTTAAATGTGGATCAGAATCCATCTCCTTCAGGAAAACTTTTTCGACTGTTCAAAAATCTCATGGAGATAATCATAACCACATCCCATGCTCCTGTTAGCTGTCCTCCCTTATGCAACCATCTCATTTTATTTTATAGCAGGACAATCTGTGCTCTTGTTCTATCCCATCACTGGATGGTAAGCTTCCTGAGGGCAGGGGTTGTGTTCACATATATTTTTATCTTTTGGTAAACTTACCAAAGAGCCTTACACAACTGGTAAAAGTTTGCCTGGATGTGCCAGTTGATGTTTGACCAAAGAACTCCATCTTCATTCAGCAGTTGCAAGCTGGCGGCTCCACTTAGGGCATTCAGACTAGTCTTAAAAGACAAGATTACAAAGGGATAGATACAATTCTGGAGTATTCCTTCAACAGTGAACTCCTTAAAGCTATTTTGGAATGTTAGGCACTAAGCCAGGATTGATAAAGCGCCTTAGTTGGGAATAGATAGAAGATGTCCCCTAAGCAGCCCAGGTTAAGCCCTTTGATTTTTGCAGAGCTAGGGCTACCATAAAAATACATATGACTAAGATCTGATGTGAACTAAGGGGAAAAGACAGTGAAGGTCCAAGTTAAGTATAATATTCTGAGTGTTTCTGCCAGCAGGTGGGCCAGGCAGTAAGCATTGGGAATGAGCAACACTAGGAGTACCAGTCAGCTAATCGCTGGGATCCTGCCCTTCACAATAAAATGCTGCCCCTCAGGGTTGGCACTAAGGATGGGAGTGGCTAGGGTGAAGCAGGAAGACAGAGCATGCGTTTTTTGTTCTCCCTGAAAAGAGAAATGGTAGCAAGTTTGTAATGCAATGGAAGGTGAGTAAAGTAATACACCATTTCATTTCCAGCTTGAGGGCTCCTGTCAAGGGTTGGCAGAAGCTACTTGAGAGCTCACAACATTTGTAACTACTGCTTTCTTCCTCTGTGGCATCTCATGCTTGCATTTGGGACTCCATTCCTGAGACTGTGCTGACATGTGTAAGACAGATACACACAGCAATAGCTATCCCCTGGGCAAAAGGTTAATGCTACTGGGACAAACTAGATCCTTTGTGACACTGACCTGTTTGCGATTTAGAGCTAAAACTTAGGTAGGAGGTGTGTGGGGACACAAGGGAGACTCAGGTTTACAGAAATTTGACTGGGGAGGTGACAGTAGGACCACATTAGCTCCAGCAGCAGAGTAAGGAAAAAAAAGAGAAGAGAATAGTTTGGATTGTGATGTCTTTGAGATTTTAATTACTGTAAGGGAAAGGGGGAATTGCACTGATTGAAATTCATGATTTTAGTGGGAACTCAATAATGGAAAGAAGTTCAAATTTAGGGCATCTTTAAAAGTGTTGGCACTGTGCTTTTTGGCCTCTGCTGTCACTGCAGTATTGAGTAGTCCTCTGTGGTAAGCTAGTTAGGAAAATGTAGTTGGCTGTATCTTTGAATTATATTTTCATCTTATGCAGTGTGGCCTTGATATTAAGTTATTAAATAATTAACGCTCTCTTCTCACCAATTTTGAAGTTTTTGTGAACAACATCAAAGATGCATTTCTTTTAGCTATTTGAAAATGCACAATAAATTGTTGCTGAATGGAGTTTGAATGTTCCCAACCCCCCAAAACAGTAAATGTTTGAGGTGATGGGTATGCTAATTACCCTGATATGACCATTACACATTGTATACATGTATCAAAATATCACACTGCACCTCAAAATATGTACAATTATTACATGTCAATAAAAACAAATAAACAATTTTTTGAAATCTTAAGAAAATGATGCATTTTTTGGAGGGCTGAACCATCCATTGCATTGGGCCTGGCAGGCTATGTAAAAACTGCTGCAGTCACTCACAAATATATTTAGAGTTTCCCTGATTCTCTGGCATCCTCTTTCCCCCAGTGGTAGGCATGTTTTCGGGGTGACCATAGGCTTGACTTTTAATTTTGGCAGCAGAAAACTTAAAGCAGAGGCACTTGGGGCCAAAGGAAGGGCTAGGAGGGAGAATGAAATTTCTTTGCCTCCTCACTCAGGGTAGCCTCTCTTCTCCCACAGATCTCTTTTATTCGACCCACAAAGGCAGAATCTGTGGGATGGGATTGGAGTGAGGTGAGTGAGACACTCACAGTGCAAGTGAGGAATTAAATCCTGTCTTTATTTAAAATTTTGATATTTTGTTAATCATAGATTTTTGTGCATTAAATTTGATATCTTAATGTATTGCATTAAAATATTATTTGTCTTGATTGCTGAACTTTTGGGGTTCCCTTAAATTTTGCACCCCAGGCAAAGGCTACATTTGCCTCACCCTAATCCCAGCCTTGAAAATATCTCCTACTGAAGTACAGCAGGCAAGACAATCACTAATCAAATGAAGTGTACTCAGACTCAGGTGCTCAGCATTATTCAGTGCCACTGCCTCCATCAGGCAGCTGATGTACCAGTCTGTTGTGCTGCGTCCTGTGCCTGCAGCCACCAGATGGGGTGGCAGGCTCAGCAGGAAGCCCCTAACAGTTTAACATGAACAGGAAAGATGCTGAGTAATCCTTCTCTGGAGAGTATGACTATCATTTGGGCACCCTTGCTACAGTGATTTTGCTTTCTCTTGTAGAGTATAAATCCACAACCGTTTATTTAGTTTTGATAGTGCTTTCTTAGTTAAAAAAATCTTTGACAGCAATAAGTTATAATTTCAAAGAAGCACACGTCAAATGAACAGTCTAGTACTGGATTTCTGCTTTTCATAAAAGTTGATGATGAATGTGTAACTTGCACAAAATGATTTTAGACATTAACCTTCTATCAGGCCAAAGCGTTAATCACTGAACCTGTGAAAACCAAAAGACACACATCTGCTGAAGCAGCAGCAGCATATACACCAAATGTTAGTAGTTATTTTAAGACAACCATGCTCAAAGACAATTATCTAACCTATGCAGGGAAAATGGCGCATTTGCTCATCATTCTGTGAAGCATGACTTCTCACTTAGATTAAACGACCGTTCTTCTAAATTAACTTCACTCTTTTTCAATTCCAATGTTTCTTGTGCATGTACAAAAGGTCAAGTAATAGCTATTAATATGTTGGCTCAGTTATCAGAAAAATTTGGCAAATAGCTAAACGATTCTAATTTTATATCAGTGTCATCAGATTTTTCAAATAGAAAATCAGTTAATTTCAATAACGAGAAATTTTATTTTTATTTTTATTTATTTATTTTTTTTTTGAGAAGGAGTATCTCTCTGTTACCCAGGCTGGAGTGCAGTGGCACGATCTCGGCTCACTGCAAGCTCCGCCTCCTGGGTTCACGTCATTCTCCTGCCTCAGCCTCCCGACTAGCTGGGACTACAGGCACCTGCCATCATGCCTGGCTAATTTTTTGTATTTTTAGTAAAAATGGGGTTTCACCGTGTTAGCCATGATGGTCTCGATCTCCTGACCTTGTGATCTGCCTGCCTTGGCCTCCCAAAGTGCTGGGATTACAGGCGTGAGCCTCCGCACTCGGCCAATAATGAGCCAATTTTAAAAAAAATTCAATTCATAGATTCAAAGTTTTTGGAAGGTGAAAGCACGGACATTGTTGTGAATGTTGTCATGAGTCCATTTCAAAGTTCAGCAGTGAAGATTAATTTGTTTTGGTACTAATATGAATACACTGTGGTAAAAATAATGTGCTTACTAAATTAAGGAAGGCATGGAACAGAAATGTCCTTGTAATAGGTTGTGATACACATAATTTGCAACTATGTACAAATAAACTGTGATATCTTACTAATTGAAATAGAAGCTGTAGCTGAAATTTATAAAAAGTTTTGTAGGTATACAGTAACTGAACTAATTTATTTTGGGTGTGGTTTTGTATGATGAATACAAAAGTATACTACACAGGATTTTAAAAGTGTTTGAGCCTTTGACTGTTTTGTGAATTAACCTAAGTAATAGTACCAAACTTTTTGTAAATGAGTCCTCAAAGTTTTGGTTATATTTTGTTTAAAATTAGTTGAAAATTGTAAATCAAAATATTTTCAAGGGAGTACTCCTAAATTTTTAACTTCTGAAGCTTTTGGCAAATTGCAATTTCTCAATACAAATCCGGCAAACAAAAAGACATTGAAATTCATTTCTATAAAAGCCAGAGACAAACTGCATAAAATAAAAACTGAAAGCTCCTATGGGGTGCACAATTTGATTTTGAGATTCTTGCGTTGCTCTTAGGAATATTTTGATTAGAGGAAAGAATCTTTTGATGGATTTCTTGTTTTTTTAGTAAATTATTAACATTCTCTATGAAAATAAAGTATAAAATTGAGAAAATTGCATTTCTCACAATTATACAGTGATTAAATTTGGCAAAACACTAAAATGAAACAACCTGTCAACTAAGACAACTTAGTTTTGTCTTCTTAGTTTTATCTCTTAAATCTAACCTTCTGTACCTCTGTCTGCGTTCTGGCTATCTTCCAGTTCACTGACTCTCTTCAGCAAGTCTAATCTGCTATTAGATTCGTTCACTGAGTTTTACATTTCAACTGTTATTATTCATTTTTAGAATTTTGATTGCATATTTTAAAAAAATCTAATCATTCTTTATAATTTTTACTCGCTCCTCATATTGTCAGGCTTCTTTTTTATTTCATTATACATAATAAACATAATTTATATTTAGTGTCTCTGTTAACTCTAACAGCTTAAGTTTCTGGGTTTGCTTCTGCAGGTTCTCACTCATGGTGACTTCTTCCATTATCTGTTTTATGCCGACTGCATCCTGCTTCTTTTCTTTGGAACTTTATCTTTGAGAATTTGTTGATGCCTATGTTGAAGGTGGGTTCCTTCAGAGATGATATACAATTGTTTTTGACAGAAACCTGGGAATACTTCCAGACTGGGACCATTGTAAACTGGATTTCAGAGTGAGGTTTGTTTTAGACCAACCAACTGATATGAATTTGGTCTGCATCCCCATGTGAGGATACTTTTTCTGCTACAAACTCTCAGAAGAGATTTTGTTTGTTTGTTTGTTTTCTGTTGACAGCACCAAGGTTGGAGATGGGCAGGTTTCCTGCAGCTGTTGGCAGGCGAGGCATTCATTTCTAGTTCTCTTTTACACTGAGGATATAGCTTTTTGGTTTCCAACTTCAAGAGAAGGTGGCCTATTAGACAACCCACCTTGGGCAGGTCCTAGGCTTTGTTTCTTGTCCCCATACTCTGTGAGTCAAGGTCAAGGTCAAACGCCCTTAAGACAAAAGCCAGCTTCACTGCTGTCAATATGTAGAATTCCTGCCATTAGTTAAATTTTAACTTGAGCATTTTTTTACTTTCTTGCAAGACAATGAATGATTTAACGAAGAAATTTTTGTGTGTGTGGTATATTATTCAGCATTTTTGGCTTAATTTCAAGAGCAGCAATCAGGATATCTAGTCTGTCACTTTGCTGCTGTCTTATTTTTCATTTTTCTTTTTGTTGTCTAACTGTTCCAAGTAAAAATTTAAAGAATGCAGGAAGGTGTAAAGGGAATGCTTCTCTTTGACTTCAGTCCTTAGGAGTAACACATAGTTAGCATACCAAGCACTTGGTAAGTGCCCCACTCCATTCTATGTGCTTTCTTTGCATTAATTCATTTCATCTTTAACTAACTCTTTGAGGCAGGCTAATGTTATGACCTCCATTTTCCAGACAAGGAAATTGAGGCACAGAGAAGTTAAGTAGCTCATCCACCAAGTGTTGGAGCTGGGTTTAAACTTGGAAGTCTGGCTTCAGCACCTTTGGTTTGCTTTTTATCAAGGCACTATCCAGGATCCTCACACCCACTGTCAACAATGAGTAAAACCTTTTTTTCTCTGAACATATAAAGATATATATTTGTCAGGGACATCTGAACTAGAGTAACTCCATCTTGAATAGGAGCTGTGTAAAATGAGGCTGAAACCTACTGGGCTGCATTCCCAGATGGCTAGGCATTCTAAATCACAGGATGAGATAAGAGATAGGCACAAGATACAAGATATAGTTCATTAAGACCTTGCTGATAAAACAGTTTGCAGTAAAGAAGCCGGCCAAACCCTACCAAAACCAACATGGCAAAGAGAGTGACTTCTGGTTGTCCTCACTGTTACACTCCCACCAGTGCCATGGCAGTTTACAAATGCCATGGCAACATCAGGAAGTTACCCTACGTGGTCTAAAAAGGGGAGGCATGAATAATCCACCCCTTGTTTAGCATATAACTAAGAAATAATCATAAAAATAAGCAACCAGCAGCCCTTGGGGCTGCTCTGCCTATGGAGTAGCCATTCCTTTACTTTCCTAATAAACTTTTTTCACTTTATGGACTCACCCTGAATTCTTTCTTGCACGAGATCCAAGAACCCTCTCTTGGGGCCTGGATCAGCATGGCTTTCTGGTAACATATCCGTACTTTTTCCTGTCCTGCTTTTTAACTCACTCGTTCAATAAGCCTTATTTAACCCCCTTTCTAGATGTCAGAGAAGAGTTCAGTATATTCATGTTCTGAAGGAGTGGCTGTCTCTGGAGAGGGACACACATGATAATGAAAATGCAATTTGCTGTGTGCTCCAGAGGACTTACAGTGCATTAGAAGCATGAGCAGACAGGAGGACATTTATGCCTGGGCAGGGAGGTTGGGGGAGTTTCTCAGTGTAGGTGACATTTGAATTTGACCTGGAAGATTGAGCTGGCACGCACAAGCTATAGAGAGCTGTGTGCAATATACTTTCTAGGAGAAGGCCACAGCATATACAGAGGCCCAGAGAAGCAAAAATAAATGGCTGTTTATAATCTCTTTCAACATTTTATTAGATGCTTATCAGGAGTCAGTATTGCATCTTCTATTTCATTGAATCCCCATGGCACCAGACCAGGCACAAGAAAGCTCCTTAGTAACTACCAGCTGATTAACTTAATGATTCCTTTCTTCTTTCTATTTAGCGTGCAGCAGGCAGAGATGTTGACTCTCAGATGTTGATGAAGAAACAAGGATAGAGGATTGAGTGAGGAAGGACAAGGTCTCGCAGGCCTCTGCTGGTGAAGTGCTCAGAGAGAATGCTAGCTTTCAAAGGAATACACCAAAGATGCTGGAACCAGGGCTGCCAAACACAGAGCAAGAGAGAAATAGGCTCTCCAGAAAGTAAACACTTCCCAGATCTGTGTTTACAGACCACCCTGTGGCCTGTCTTACTGGTGATATAAGACTTCCTTGGTTTGGATTCTCTGGCAGTGGAACCCCTGCTGCCTGAATTATGACTTTCCTTTTCCTATGCGGCCCCCAGCACAGGACATATCTCTTTCCCTCTCCCCATTACTCTTACTTATTGCTTTTTCAGCTACTTAATCCTTCTTAAAGTGATTTCTTAGAATCCCAGTTTTCTCATTCTGAAAGAAGGATTCATAATATTTACTGGGCAGTGATGCCGAACAAGATAATATGCATGAAGGGAATAGACAAAGTCTGGTGCATAGCAGGCACCCAACACTTGATCACATTCCCCTTCCTATCTTTGTAACTTCCAGAGGCCGTGTGGTCTCTTTCCAGAGATTCAGTGCCTAGCTGAAACCCAGGGTACCCAGGACACCAGACACTTAAACTATCCGTGCTACTGGCTGGATCCAGGGCCAGGCGCCCAAAGACACTCAAAACAGCAAAAGGCCAATGAGGCAGTGGCGTCAGCTTAATAGCTGCTGTCAAGGATGGAAATACTCAATTTGTAACTTAAATAGTATTTCATGGGAGAAAGTAAATTGGAGTAGAATTATTCATCCCCGTAGTCCACACATGCTAATTCCACAGAGACCCTTAAGCACGACGATTGCTGAAATTGCAGACCGGTAAAGGGGGCACTAACACCCAGCAGCTGCATATTGAACCTCCTCCAGAGTTTGCTGGAACGAATTGCTTCCTTGCAGGGGGACCTTAAGACTTAGCTTTCCTGTGGAGGAGGAGCCTGATTCACCCTCTCCCACCTCCCCTATATTCTCCCCTCTCCATCTGGAATTCTGTTTCATCATCTTTTTGCAAATCTCACTTCTGAGAATGGTTGTTAGAGGCCCACCAGGGACAGCAGGAACTAGTGGGTCATTGTCAGAGGATGAAGCAGCATAGATTGTGAATGTCAGGATTGCACAGGTGGAGAAAAGCACCTCCCCAAGCAAGAAGGAAGCACAGGGCGGTGGGCAGGGGTTGGTGGAACTTGGGCCTTTTAGAAAGAAACCCAGGCACGTAAGGAGAAATGGTTAGGTCAATGGTATCTCACTAGGCTAGAAGTCGCTTGAGTCAGGGATTTGGGTCAGCATGAGTGTTCCTTGTATACTCATGGTGCAAGGGACCTCAGTTAGTATGTAGGCTGTTAGGATGGGGAGGGGGATTGAAGGCTGTTTGGTTCAGTCCCTTCACTAGACACATGAGGACCGTGGGGCCCAGAGAGGCGGCATGGACACTCAAGATGGATTCTGTGCTTGAAGTCAGGAGTGGCTCCAGAGTTTCTATATTGGAAGGGCTGGGGAAGAAATCAAGCTGAGGGAATGGGGGAAGGTTGTCTTGAAGCTGCTTTTGCTTAACACTTTACATAAAACTGGAGAAGTGTTAACTGTCCATGTCAGAAAATAGGAGGGAAGAGCTGAGGCAGATGGGAGAGATCTAAAGCTTCATTTGGTACCAATGCAGCTTGAGGCCCTGGGACTCTCCTGCTCTTCCCCACTAGGTTTGACCATCTGAACATTTTTAGGAAAAGGGGAAGGAGAGCAAGTCCTCCTTGGTCCACACAGCAGCGAGCCCACCATCCGGCCTAGGCAGCCCCAACCTTGCCTCTGCCAGGCTCCCGTGGAAGCAGAAGGGAGGAGCAGCGCTGGGGCCTGCCTGGGCCTTGAATGTTTCTTCACTACAGAGAGGCGCCTGCCTGAACCTCCATCTCACACACAGACTTAGAAGCTCAGGAAAGTGATTTCTAGCAACAAGCTCATTAGCACCAACTCTATTCCCACAAAAAGCAATTTGGAGGGTTGATGGAATTTATTAAAATCAGATTCTACTTATAAGAATAACTGCACACAGAACAGGTCATGATTTATGCCCAGCTTTAAAATGCCCTCTGAGGGGATCATGAAAGGACTCCCTCTCCTACTGTGTCATGAAGGCCTCTGACCTTGCAGTACTGTTTCTGTGCCTTGGTGACAGGTGTCACAGATTAAAGACATTTGTTTGAACAGCTTCAGTGGCTTTGTTTCTGTTTCATCGCTACCAGAGGCTTTGAGGCCTCCCAACATTTTCTTTCTTTCTTTATGACTCTTTACTCTGAGTGGTTGCAGGCTCCCTGGGTGACTAGGCCAACTGATAGAGATGGCCGTGGGCCATTTCAGGAGCTATTGTCTTTAAAGGAGCTGCATAGTTCATATTCCAGTGGCTCCTGAAATGTCACCTGGCCCTGCCACTCAGTCGGGTACCCTGCCTGACATGAAGCAGGATGGTTTGACTCAACAGATTTGATATGACCTTTTTTAACTGAGTGGGGTCAACATGTAGAAATAATTTTCTGATTTCCAGTAATGTGCAGAAAATTACTTCTCCATCCTTCAGACTTTCCTCTTTGTTACTGTTACTGCATTAAGGTACATCCTTAAGAAACGATTGGGAATAATATGAGATGGGAGATGGGCTGGGGCCCAGGAAGGGGATGGAGGAGTCTAGTGAAACATCTGGAATAGCAGTGGTTTGACTTGCAGCTGCATCAGCATGCATCTTCTGTCAAGTCTCATCCACTTACATTCACGTACTTCTGAGTATCCAGTGGGGTCAGTGACAATCCACCCACCCCCATCCAGAAAGCAGTGCCTCCCTGAAATTCTCTGATGCTCTTTATATCAGATGTCCATTCACCATTCTCAGATAGGCGATCTAATCACTGTCTAGAGCAGAGCCAGCTGGTGGCCCACCTCAACTTTTGTTCTTTTCTCTTTCTTGGTAATGAGACCCTAATTTGAATCAGATAAATTCTGAAAACTGCTCTTGTACCAAAAAAGAAGTAATATAAACGGTGGTTGTACACCTGCACCCTTAGAAGGAGCTGAGACTACGGTCCTGTCCTACTAAGGTGGTGAGCTCAAGTTTTGGCCTGCATACCAACCTCCAAACACCCCTGGTGTTTTAGGGAACACTGGATCTCCCTGTGGCCACTGGACTTTAGGCAAACCCAGAATTTGCATGTTTCTGACATCCTTAGGATTTCAAACAACACATTCCAGGTCTTTACAGAGCATAATAAAAAGGCCGTGTTTTCTAATAGAAAGAACGGCTTATTTTATTTCACTTCTACAAGTTATTTAAAATTAGTATTTATGAAATAGAGTTTTTATAAATGGAATCCTAGACATATAGGTAGAGTGGTCTCGCATGGTACTCCCTCCAATTCCCTGCATCTTCTAGGTCCAAGAGAAAATATTCCTTAGAAATCCAGCTGTCGGCAGGGTGTGGTGGCTCACGCCTGTAATCCCAGCACTTTGGGAGGCCCAGGCGGGCAGATCACGAGGTCAGGAGATCGAGACCATCATGGCTAACACGGTGAAACCCCATCTCTACTAAAAATACAAAAAAAATTAGCTGGGTGTAGTGGTGGGCAACTGTACTCCCAGCTACTCGGGAGGCTGAGGCAGGAGAATGGTGTGAATTCAGGAGGCGGAACTTGCAGTGAGCCGAGGTCACATCACTGCACTCCAGCCTGGGCGACAGAGGGAGACTCTGTCAAAAAAAAAAAAAAAAAAAAGCAAAGAAATCCAGCTGTCCAGGAAGACTCTTTGGCCTCTAGGATCTTCCAGTACTTGAGATGCTTAGAGCGTCTTTGTCGTTCCTGTACTCATCTACTTTCTCTAGACTCTTAGATCTTTATTGTGTTTCTTTATGATGGGATCTTTGGCATAAGACATTCCAGAGTATTAAGCATACAGTCGTAGGCTTCATCAGTGCTACCTAGGACCTTTTTACATCCAAGACAGCTTAATAGCTTCAATGGATAAAACGGCACTGACTCTGAATGCCAGTAGTGAGGTGTACTGGGAAAGACAAACATTTACCATCACATTCTCCCTTGACAGCAGGTGAGGAAACTGGGGTTTGTGGATATGCAGCAGTTACAGAGTAGAGATGGGGACCCCACCCATGAGTTCTGCCTGATTTAAATTCCCCACTTGGAAAAGGTCATGTGAGTGTTCCACAGTGCAGAGGCCCAACAGGAAGACAGGGCACTGGGAATGGCTCAGTCACAGACTTTAGCATTACTGCTGGCGATTATTTGTCTTCTCCATCTCCTATGTGCCAGGGGCTGTGTACCACGAGATAGTTCCCCTTTGGGCAGATTAATGAGTGAATAAACTCATTGAATCTTTGCTTTCTACCCATGACTAAAACTACCTAGCCTGGGCTCTTGCCTTCTTCCCAAGGAAGGTGGTGGCTACTCAAGTATTATAGAAATACACTACAGGGCTGAACTGGTTCTTTCCCATGAAGAAGTTCCATTTTCTTGACTCAAAACTGAGGAAATGTTTGAACAAGTCCATCCCAGTCAGGTGGGAGTGTCACCCAGTTGATGCGGTTGTGTTTTGACGAAGCCTTGGACTGTGGTATGTTATTACATACCATGGTAAACAAACTTCTGCTGGCCTGTCGTCCTGTCAAGGACTAGGGGATCTGTCTCTCCTGGCTCTGTCCTCATTGGTCACTTCTGTAGTCTTGACCCATGGCTGGGTGGTAGCCTGGAGACTCATGTACTCATTCATTGATTCATTCAGATACTAACTGAGTACCTATCAGAGCCAGGCACTATGGCAGGAGCTGGGACACAGAGGAAGAGATCGTAACTACCACCCCTCCTCTCAGGAAGCTCCAGTCTTATGAGAGTGATGGATAGCAATTAAACCTACAAATACATGTGCAATTACAACTGTGGTAAGTCCTACGAAAAAAAAGGGTCATGAGAACATGCATCAAAGGGATCTATTTTATTTATTATAAAATAAATAAATAAAGGGTGGATGGATTTGATCTGCTGGCCACAGTTTACTGAGCTCTGTACTAAATAGTTAAGGTATTAATTAAGGCTTCTAAAGGAAAGGGAAATGAAATTAACATTTGTTTAAGCATTCAGTATAGGATATTTAACAAATAGGGTTGTCCAGGTATCATGTAGACTCTTCATAGCTATCATTTCTTATGAACTGCTCCATCGGTCAGGTATTAGCATCCATATTTTACCTCTAAGAAAACAGAGGCACAAAGCAATTAAGTCATTTGCCTAAGGTCACACTGCTAGCAAGGAATTCGTGCAGAGGAGGAATCTGAACAGGACTCTCAGGCTAGGATCAGAGATCAGACAGGATTTGAGTTCAGGATATCTGACATTAGCATCTGTAATTTTTTGACTAAAATGAGAGCAGCAAAGGAGAATCTATGCTGGTTGGCTTCCCCACTTGCAGCTACGAATGTATAGCTGTGCACATGGTCAGCTCCGTCGGAACATGGGCTTATCTGTCCTTTCTTTGCTGCTCAGTGTACAGTGGCATCTTTCTATGCCCTTAAGCCACTAGGTCTCCCCATAGAGAATTAGGAACTGTTGTATAGGAAATAGAATATGTCAGAGCCTTTTTTCCCCCTATGTATGAACAAGTAAGTCATCAGTGTTCAATATTGTGGTAACAAAGTCATTTCCTTCCCGTTGAGCTGAAGATAAGGGATTTGAGAGGCTCCGTTGGGGAGAAATAAAAACTCAACTTGGAAGTTTATTTGAGACAAAGCCAAAATACTAACATCTCTTTCATAAGGGAGAAAACAGTGAGGGTGGACGTGAGGGGAGCACTGGAAAGATTAGACATCAGGTAATGCCACAGCCTTGGTCAGTCTCTTTAGCAAAATGGAAATAAAAACGTAGCTCATTAATTCTAGATGCATATCCAGGTTGTTAATGGAGAGAGGAGACATAGTTCAGAAATCTGCTTTTCTTTCTTTTAAATGAACATGTTTCCATTAAAATGGAAATCAAATCCTCATGATATGAAGCAGTCATTTTCTGGGTACTATATGGTTATCTCTATCTTTCCTGGCCACAATGAGAATGGAAATACTCACATTCATCCATTAGCCTTTGGAAGTTACAACTTTGAAATTCTCAAAGTAGCCTCCTTTCCTTAGCACTGAATGTAGACAGTATTTTTAGGGGTAGGAGGCTGGGTGGATGTAAGCGCACACCTTCTTCCCACTCAAGTTAATTCAGAAAGGCAAGGGGCAAATGAAAATGAGAGTGGAATGCTAGAAGTGGCAGAAAAGTTTTGTTTTACTTTAAAAAAAAAAAGCAAAGGCAAGTAAATGTACATTTGGAAAAATGATTTTTAAAGTCAGTATGAGGAAAAAGGAAATCAAATTTGCCTGCAAAGTTTACGCAAGCAGATCATGTGAGGCAAGTGCTTAAAATGAGCGGTAATGGAGTTGCTTTTGTCTTGGGTAGTTCCTGGTTGGTCTGTTTCAAGAGGTCCTGTCAGGGAGCTCTTGAAAAGGCTGTTCCTGGGATTTTGCCAAACCAAATACTGTCATCTCCCTCTGAAGACTCAACTCAGGGTGGCCCCTTAAGAAGCCCTCCTTGAGGCCTTTCTCTAATCTTCTCCATCATCATTGTCTGTTGAAATTAAAATGCATCCTGAAGGCGTGCTGCCCAGTGGCTTTATATCTTGTCTGCACAATGAGATTGTAAGCTCCTTGAGGAAAAGGACCAGGCTGTGCGTTAATTATGCATTCCTTGTGGTGTCTAGAATAATATCAAGTTCAGAAGACTCAGATATTACTTGAGATGTCTCTTTCTGACCCCTCAAATGATCTGAATAAATTTGACTCAAACTCCCAGTTTAACAATCTTGATGAAGCCCAAAGCCCTATTCATGATATGTGAGAATTCTTATCATCTTTCTTTTGATGGCTCCCATTGTGACTAGTTCAAAATACCACAGACTATCTCTTTTTTCCTTCTCATTAACATGGTTACAAAACTCACTCTTTTATAGACTTCCATAAAAGCTGGTGAATCTAGTAAGAACTGGGAATTTAGAGACCTCAGGAGGGTCTCATTGGGCAACTCATACAATCTTTTCAGCTCTCTCTCTTCCTCTCTTATCTCCGTCTAGTATTACCTCAGGAGCTAGAAGACATTCTTCCTTTAGTATTTAGGATCTTCTAGCTCTTCCAGTTTGCAAATCCACATTTGTATGGTCTCAGCAGAACAAAGTCAACTCATAACAGGACCTACCATCCTCAGAAAATAGCTGGAGTTTTAAACGTTAACTTTTCCTTATTCCATTGAATAGAACTTGTTGCCTCTCCAAGATAAAACCCTCCCTAATGAAAGCGCTTTACAACACTTATAACTTTGTTTAACAACAGGAAGCTCAAAGTTGCCACGCAGAGGGAAGCTATGTAGACTCTGGAAGCCTTGAAGCTTAGGAGCATGGGAATTACGGCTCTGTCTGGTTGGCTTAACCACATCCAGGCATGGAGGCAAGGAAAAAAAAAAAGAAACCCAAAGATTTGTTTGGAGGATGGAACTAGGAAAGAACTAGGAAATTAGGGAGAGAAGGTACCAAATTATGCCTTTGTCAACCCACTATTCAATTTACAAATATTTCCTGGTCCTATCAGGCACTCTATTGGGCACTAGGAATACACAGATGAATGAGGCATGGCCTTTTCCCCAGAAAGAACTTATATGTGCTCAAATGTATTACAGAAATCCCATGAGGATTCTTGGATATTCTGAGAGGGTCAAATTTCATTGCTCTGTTTTTCATACCTGGGACTGGGCTTTAGTAGACTCTCTCTGGTTTCCTGAAGCTGCATACCCCACATCTGCCCATCCTACTGTGAGAGTCCAACCCCAGGGCTCTGGTTGGCTTCTCTCAACTGTTCTACAATTTTCTAGGACACAGCTTGAGATGTGACATAAAGAAGTAAGGAAACATTTATCGCACTCTACTTGATCTTTCATGTATACTATTTCAAATAATTCTGTGACAATCTGCTTTTAGACCTCTTTTGTGGAGGAAGACACAGAGTTCAGCGTGGTTAATGCCTTGCCTAAAGTAACCAGCTGGAGGTGAGGTAGTGAGTGGAGAGGAGATGAGTCTCAATTCTACAGCCTCCAGCCTCTGCTTCCACCTTCTGGCTAGCTCGCCACTAAGTCCATTTAAGGTGTTGGCTCACACTTCCTGAGTGTTCCATTTTTCTCATTCCTTGTGCCAATTCTCATGCCAGGATTAAAGTTGCCAAATATTTAAGCCTCAGGAGAAGGTGGTTACACAATAGTGCCTCTGATCCCCTGGGCCTCCTTTCTCAAGAAGACAGAAGGTTCACAGTAAGTTTGGCAAACAAGTCTGGTGTATGTTGCCAAACCAGAAACAATTGTTCCTGTCTCTCTTACAAGCTCTTCAATTAAGTCTCTGAAAATCAAATGTGGTGGGTAAAAGCAATGAATAACAACAATAGAAATACCTAATCCACTGGAGGGAAGCGGTGATTCAGTTATTCATGCGTTTATGAACACATTTTTGAGTGCCAGGAACTGTGCAAGGTGCTGGAGACATAAGACAAATAAGACAGATAAGGAATTTACAGCCTCTTAGAGAGTAGGATGTGCTAACCAGAGGGGAGTGCAGGTTACCAGAGGAGAAGTCAAGTTAAGCAGTTGGGAGGGAAGGTTACCAGAGGAGAGGGCAAGCAAACCAGAGGGGATGTGTTATTAACTCAAATCCAGCTGATTCTCAAAATTATCCCAGTTGTTTTATAAATATATGGATTCCTGGGCTCTACCCATGGCTTAATGAATTGGAATCTTCCAGAGCCATTATCTATACTTTTAATAAGCTCCCTCATTGATTTCAACAACCGTGATAGTTGTGGAGTAAAGCCTCACAGACACAGTATAGAGAACTTTGCTCTGGGTGCAGGCTGGATGCCAAGGACGGGTCAGCTGATGTAATTCTGGGCTTTGTAGAGGGGGCAATATATGAAGTGAGCCCTCAGAATTACAGACAAGCAAATTAGGTGCATGGGGTGCTAACAAGGGAGGGAGGACGGACTTTCCACTTGGAAGGCCTCATCTGAGCGGAGACCCTGTGGTGTGAGCTGCCACAATGAAACCAGGAGGTTTGGTTGGG
Source organism: Mandrillus leucophaeus (assembly GCF_000951045.1). NCBI lineage: Eukaryota > Metazoa > Chordata > Mammalia > Primates > Cercopithecidae > Mandrillus > Mandrillus leucophaeus. Next base: position 535,083 of record NW_012099021.1, read on the forward strand.
CTACAGTCTGAGGTGCAATTGAGGACAAGGTTAGAGAAAAGGTAGAAAGCAGGCTGGATCCTGATTGGCCTTGCTGATATGCCAACAAGTTTGAATTTTACTTTTTTTTGACGTATTTTCATTTCAGACATTTTTGACATTTTTGACAATGTTTTCATTTCAAAAACATCACTTTAGGACTTCTGGAGCAAGATGGAAACATGACTCTTCCAGTTTTAACTCTTGTTTTCCTAAGAGCCCATTGAAATGTCCAAAGAAATGTATGAAAAAAGAAAACATCAGGGAAGGATACCTTCTTCAAACCAGAAGTATTGGCACTGTTTTGCATCGGTTTGCGTCGGTTAACATTGATCGAGTATTACTGTGTGTAGGCATTGTCTGAAATGTTTAGCATCTATTAGCTAATTGAGTTTTCATGGTATTCCATGAAAGAGATGCTGTCATTAGCCACACTGATGAGCTATTATTGGCCTCCTGTTACAGATGAAGAAACTATGGCACAGGGAAGATTACTAACTCCAGTGGTCTCATGGCTAGTGATATTAGGTTGGTGCAAAATGAAAGCAAATTAGCAAAAACCGCAATTACTTTTGCACCAACTTAATAGTATTTGGACCCAAGGAGACTGGCTCTGGAGACTGGATGCTTACTCACAGCATTACATTGCTTGATATATTGAAAAATGTGGTGCTAGTGGCCTGGATTGACTGATGAGCCCACTGCCCCCAATTCTGTGCATATGAAGGAAAAGTTGATTCAGGCAGTGGGTGAACGGGGTACATAGTGTAACCTTCCTAACTTCCAAGCATGTAGAGGGAATATTCTAATGCTGGTACATAGAACAAGAGAAGAGGATCAATTCCTCACCTGCTTAGCAGTGAAGCTCCCTACCACAGGACTGTCTTCCTTGGTAATTAGTTTCCTAGTTTCCATGATCATGGGAAACTTTAACCTGGCACAAATGTTCCTAACTTTCAGCAGTAGAGTCCAGACTCCATGGGGCCACAATTGATACAAAAAGTGTGGTCTTACATAAGTATACGGAAGTACAGTGGGAGCTGATCGATGGAGCTCCCCGGACTGGAGAGGTGTGATAATTAAAGCATGGGCACAGCCTGTGGGCTTCTGAAATAACGTGGACTTCACGATAGACTGGAAGGAATCCTTCAGCACAACATGAGATTCTCTTTGGTGCAGATGTCTCTGACTGTGGCCTCTTTCTGCTCCTCACAGCCAACTATGTCGCCACAAACTGAAGCTGCATATTTATTTATCATTTTCTTTTTCTTAGATATAAGATTTGAATAAGCATCCCGACAGCCTCTGAGAGAAACGATCCTAACTTGGAACCATGGACATAGAGTGCATTCTCAGGAAAGATGGATAAACAGAAAAAATCACCGGGTCTATGAAATGATTTAGCAGTTTGAAGAAACTCATCTGAAGAATCAGAGCCAATGTTTTCCACTAAAAGAATCTTATTCCAAAAAGTGAGACATAACCAAAAAGAAAACTGATTTATATTATCAATGAGACTTGAGATTCAAGCACTCATTCTATACACAACTAACTGATATCAGAAATATTACTCTTAAACATCTAAAAAATTAAATGTGAATTTATCTTATACATTTATAAATCCAAATTTTAAATTTCAAATTTTTAATTGGAAGTGGTAGCAATAAATAACAGATTGGATAGCACAGAAAATGACATTGATGATTTGAAAGTCCACTTTGAGAAATTCCCCAAAAACCAAGAAGCAAAAGATAGAGATGAATATAATATGTAAAAATATAAGAGATATGAGGGGTAGGTTTAGGAGATAAAATAGAGTATAGTAGGAATTTTAGAAAGAAATGCAATAATCAATACATTTGGAATGGATTAACACAGCCTGAGCTGAATAAGATTTTAAATTAAATGGGTCCTTTCTAGAAAAAGCATTACCACAAAGATGATTCACTGTTAATATCATTTATCATATGATTAAACCAAAAGAGAAAAAAATTATAATCGTTTCTTTGGATGACTAAAAGACATTTAATAAAAATGTGTCATCATTTCTAATGCAAGATAGAAATAGAATAATATGTCTTCAATTAAATGAAGTGTATATATTTTATTTAATGGTGAAAATATCTTAAGTGCAATGATGAAAAATAGAAGTGGTCTGTCTGTGAGTCAGGAACTACAGTAATGACCATTATTATTAGTAGTAATATTGTTCTAGGAACGCGAGTCAGTGCAACTAAGACAAGAAAAAGGAATAAGATATAAATAGTGTAAAGTAGGAGATAACTATAATTATTGTAGATGATAGCTTATCTAAAAAAAAAGGAAAATCTACTGAAAAACAAGAACAAATTGATTTCAGAATGCTGCTGGCTTCAAAAAAAATGTGTTAAAGGTCAATAACTTTTCTATATAAGAGCACAGCCATTTACAAAATATAACGGAAATACGATCACAATGGCTATGAGAGTATATAATGTCTAGACATAAATACATACTGAAATATGTGGGACTTATATGAATAAAACTGTCAAATATTCCTTTACTAAAAGAAATATTAGAAATTTGAGTAAGCAAAGAAGCATTACATGTTGCCGAATGGGCAGACCTAATACTGCACTGTTGGGATACTCTAGTACAGTCACTTTTAGGTGTGTGGAACTTGAGGTTCTTATTGCAGATCCAGGTGAAGAGGTGCAGAAGGTAGCTGGGATATATATTTTGAATTCGGTAGGGAGATCTAGGTTACAAATCTGGTGACAGAGATGTGGGAGTTACTATTGAAGAGTGAGTGGTTGGAGCCATGAACGGGGATAAGATCCCCCAGAACACTGGGGAATTCAAAGAGAGAGTGGCCAAAGATCAAATCCTAGAGAATATTAACATTCACAAGGAATGCTGGGGCAGAGCAGGGAGTAAAGGAGGGGCGGTATAAGACATAGAAGGAAGGCATAAAACCAGGGGAAAGAAGCACTTTTAAATTTTTTTAAAAATTTTTTGAGATGGCGTCTCTCTCTGTCACCCAGTCTGGAGTGCAGAGGCGCAATCTTGGCTCACTGCAACCTCCACATCCCGGGTTCAAGCAATTCTCCCATCTCAGCCTCTTGAGTAGCTAGGATTACAGGCATGTGCCACTATGCCTGGCTAATTTTTGTATTTTTAGTATACACAGTATTTCACCACGTTGGCCAGGCTGGTCTCAAACTCCTGACCTCAGGTGATCTGCCGGCCTTGGCCTCTCAAAGTGCTGGGATTACAGGCACGAGCCACGGCTCCCTGCCAGCAGCATCTTAGAAACCAAAGAAGACAGCCTCAAAAGGTAGGGAGTAGCTCACGTGGTCATTTGTTACAGAGGAATCAGGCAAGATAAGGATGAAGAAGAGTCCACTGTATTTGGCTTCCAGGAGATTACTGGTCACAATGGCAAGAATAGTTTTAATTCATTGTAGCTGTAGGGGTGCCAAAGTGGAGAGGAGGATTATTGTGTTACTTGTGATGCTAATAACCATAGAGGAGCCAGTACATGTGGAATCTACTAGTTACTGAGTGAAGTCGCCAACTCCTAATGAGTCTCAATTTCCTCATCTATAAAATAGAGTTGCAATTGCAGTAAAAAAGTGTGATAATGACTGTAAAATACTTTTTAAACTATAAACCGCTATACAAACAGACGGCGTTATTTTTGGTTCTGGTGATCTTCCAGGCAACATTTTAACATGAAATGTGCTAATGATGATGGCACTGAAATAATGGCCTTGAACAACTTCCCCATCACCTTTTCTGTGGTCCCAGGGTTTCATCCCAGGATGGGTTCTGTAACCCTTTTAACACAGAAACACAATCTGCTGTGTGCATTTACACTGACGCAAACTAAGCTGCTGGGGGAAGTCAACTGATTTGAAATGTTTTGCAATACTGTGCATTGTTTCAACCATCAGATGGTGAGTAGGATTCCAGTTCCAGTCAAGTTAGGTGGCAGAATATTTTCCTGTTTGTCTAAGTAGATGCCAGCACTTAAATAAACACCATGTTCCTTCCCAGAATTTAGCTGGAAAATGCCCCCACCAAAGAGAACCCTGAGATGCTTGGCATATGGCCAAAACCAGCTGACATTTCAATTTTCCTTTACTTCTATTGTGTGGCCATAGGGCTGACATTTCCCCAGAACCTCAGTGGGAACATTCCAGTGACAACTATCAAGTGGTCATAACATAATGGGTTTATCCCCATATTCCTTTCATCCTTTATCCATCCCTACAAAGTATATATTTTTTTAATTTTTATTTTACTTTAAGTTCTGGGATACATGTGCAGAATGTGCAAGTTTGTATATGTGTGCTGTGGTGGTTTGCTGCACCTATCAACCTGCCACCTAGGTTTTCAGCCCCACATGCATCAGCTATTTGTCTTGATGCTCTTGCTCCCCACCTGCTCCACAGGCCCCAGCATGTGTTGTTCCCCTCCCTGTGTCTGTGTGTTTTCATTGTTAACTCCCACTTATGAGTGAGAAAATGCGGTGTTTGGTTTTCTATTCCTGTGTTAGTTTGCTGAGGATGGCTTCCAGTTTCATCCATGTCCCTGCAAAGGACATGATCTCATTCCTTTTTTTTTTTTTTTTTTTTGAGATGGAGTCTCGCTGTGTTGGCCAGGCTGGAGTGCAGTGGCGCAATCTTGGCTCACTGCAACCTCTGCCTTGCCAGGTTCAAGCAATTCTCCTGCCTCAGCCTCACGAGTAGCTGGGAGTGCAGGCACGTGCCACCACACCCAGCTAATTTTTTTGTAGTTTTTTAGTAGAGACAGGGTTTTAACGTGTTAGCCAGGAAGGTCTTGATCGCCTGACCTCGTGATCCACCCGCCTCAGCCTCCCAAAGTGCTGTGATTACAGGTGTGAGCCACCACACCTGGCCAATCTCATTCCTTTTCTTGGCTGCATAGTATCCCTGGGTATATATGTACCACCTTTTTTTTAATCCAGTCTATCATTGATGGGCATTTGGGTTGGTTCCGTGTCTTTGCTACTGTAAATAGTGCTGCAATAAGCATATGTATGCATGTATTTTTATAGCAGAATGATTTATATTCCTTTAGGTATATACCCAGTAATGGGATTGCTGGGTCAAATGGTGTTTCTGGTTCTAGATCCTTGAGGAATCACCACACTGTCTTCCACAATGGTTGAATCAATTTACATTCCCACCAACAATGTAAAAGCATTTCTATTTCTCCACAGTCTCTCCAGCATCTGTTGTTTCTTGACTTTTTAATCATCACCATTCTGACTGGTGTGAGATGGTATCTCATTGTGGTTTTGATTTGCATTTCTCTAATGATCAATGATGTTGAGTTGTTTTTCATATGTTTGCTGGCTGCATAAATGTCCTCTTTTGAGAAGTGTATGTTCATATCCTTTGCCCACTTTTTGATGGAGTTGCTTGTTTTTTTTTGTAAATCTGCTTAAGTTCCTTGTAAATTCTGGATGTTAGACCTTTGTCAAATGGGCAGATTGTAAAAATTTTCTCCCATCCTGTAGGTTGCCTGTTCATTCTGATGATAGTTTCTTTTGCTGTGCAGAATCTCTTTATTTTAATGAGATCCCATTTGTCAATTGCAGCTTTGGTTGCAATTGCTTTTGGTGTTTTCGTCACGAAATCTTTGCCCATGCCTATGTCCTGAATGATATTAACTAGGTTTTCTTGTAGGGGTTTTATGGTTTTGGGTTTTACATTTAAGTCTTTAATCCATCTTGAGTTATTTTTTGTATAAGGTACAAGGAAGGGGTCCAGTTTCAGTTTTCTACATACGGCTAGCCAGTTTTCCCAGCACCATTTATTAGATAGGGAATCTTTTCTCCATTGCTTGTTTTTGTCAGGTTTGTCAAAGATCAGATGGTTGTAGATGTGTGATGTTATTTCTGAGGTCCCTGTTCTGTTCCATTCATCTATGTGTCTGTTTTGCTACCAGTAGCATGCTGTTTTGGTTACTGTAGCCTTGTAGTATAGTTTGAAGTCAGGTAGCATGATGCCTCCAGCTTTGTGTTTTGCTTAGGATTGTCTTAGCTATACGGGCTCTTTTTTGGTTTCATATGAAATTTAAAGTATTTTTTTCTAATTATATGAAGAAAGTCAAAGGTAGTTTCATGGGAATAGCATAGAATCTGTAGATTACTTTGGGCAGTATGACCATTTTCACAATATTGATTCTTCCTACCCATGAGGATAAGATGTTTTTTCCATTTGTTTGTGTCCTCTCTTATTGCCTGGAGCAGTGGTTTGTAGTTCTCCTTGAAGAGATCTTTCATGTCCCTTGTTAGCTGTATTCCTGGGTATTTGATTTTCTTTGTAGCAATTGTGAATGGGAGTTCACTCATGATTTGGCTCTTTGCTTGTCTGTTGTTGTTGTATAGGAACGCTTGTGATTTTTGCACATTGATTTTGTATCCTGGGACTTTGCTGAAGTTGCTTGTCAGCTTAAGGAGTTTTGGGGCTGAGATGATGGGGTTTTCTAAATATACAATCATGTCATCTGCAAACAGAGACAATTTGACTTTCTCTTTTCCTATTTGAATACTCTTTATTTCTTTCTCCTGCCTGATTGCCCTGGCCAGAACTTGCAATACTATGTTGAACAGGAGTGGTGAGAGAGGGCATCCTTGTCTTGTGCCCGTTTTCAAAGGGAATGTTTCCAGCTTTTGCCCATTCAGTATGATATTAGCTGTGGGTGTGTCATAAATAGCTCTTATTATTTTGAGATATGTTCCATCAATACCTAGTTTATTGAGAGTTTTTAAGCATGAAGCGGTGTTGAATTTTATCGAAGGACTTTTTTGCATCTATTGAGATAATCATGAGTTTTTGTCATTGGTTCTGTTTATGTGATGGATTATGTTTATTGATTTGCATATGTTGAACCAGTCTTGGCATCCCAGGGATGAAGCTGATTTGATAGTGATGGATAAGCTTTTTGATGTGCTGGTGAATTCAGTATTGTTAAGCATGTATGAAACACCAGACACTTTTCCAGGAATAAGGTTTAAAAAGATGAATGATATTGAATTGCCCTTGAAGAGCTCAGAGTTTAGTGAAAAAGGGAAACATGCTATCATTTAATTACAATTTGGTGAGATAAGAACTTTAATAAACATATGCTTTAATATGATTTTGCTGTGTCCCCACCCAAATCTCAACTTGAATCGTATCTCCCATAATTTCCATGTGTTGTGGGAGGGACCCAGGGGGAGGTAATTGAATCATGGGGGCCTGTCTTTCCCATGCTATTCTTGTGATAGTGAATAAGTCTCACTAGATCTGATGAGTTTATCAGGGTTTCTGCTTTTGCTTCTTCCTCATTTTCTTTTTCTGCCACCATATAAGAAGTGCCTTTTACCTCTTGCCATGATTCTGACGCCTCCCCAGCCATGTATAACTGTAATTCCAATTAAACTTTTTCTTCCCAGTCTTGGGTATGCTTTTTATCAGCAGTGTGAAAACAAACTAATACAGTAAATTGGTACCAGTAGAGTGGGGCATTGCTGAAAAGATACTTGAAAATGTGGAAGCGACTTTGGAACTGGGTAATAGGCAGAAATCGGAACAGTTTGGAGGGCTCAGAAGAAGACAGAAAAATGTGGGAAAATTTGGAACTTCCTAAAGACTTGTTGAATGGTTTTGCCCAAAATGCTGATAGCAATATGGACAATAAAATCCAGGCTAAGGTGGTCTCAGATGGAGATGAAGAACTTGTTGGGAACTGGAGCAAAGGTGACTCTTGTGATGTTTTAGCAAAGAGACTGGTGGCATTTTGCCCCTGCCCTAGAGTTTTGTGGAACTTTGAACTTGAAAGAGCTGATTCAGGGTATCTGGCAGAAGAAATTTCTAAGCAGCAAAGCAGTCAAGAACTGACTTGGGTGTTGTTAAAAGCATTCAGTTTTATAAGGGAAGCAGAGCATAAAAGTTTGGAAAATTCGTAGTCTGACTATGTGATAGAAAAGAAAAACCCATTTTCTGGGGAGAAATTCAAGCCGGCTGCAGAATTTTGCATAAGTAGCAAGGAGCCTAATGTTAATCCCCAGGTCCATGGGGAAAATGTCTGTGGGTCATGTCAGAGACCTTCATGGCAGCCCCTCCCATCACAGGCCAGGAGACTCAGAAGGAAAAATTGTTTTTGTGGACCCGGCCCAGAGTCCCTGTGCTGTGTGTAGCCTAGGGACTTGGTGCCCTGTGTCCTAGTCGCACCAGCCATGGCTGAAAGGGGCCTATGTACAGCTTGGGTGGTGACTTCAGAGGGTGCAAGCCCCAAGCCTTGGCAGCTTCCACATGGTGTTGAGCCTGCAGGTACACAGAAGTCAAGACTTGAGATTTGGGAACCTTTGCCTAGATTTATGAAGCTGTATGGAAGTGCCTGGATGCCCAGTCAAAAGTTTGCTGCAGGGATGGGGTCCTCATGGAGAACCTCTGCTAGGGCAGCATGGAAGGGAAATGTGGGGTTGGAGCCCCCACACAGAGTCACTGCCTAGTGGAGCTCTGAGAAGAGGGCCACTGTCCTTCAGACCCCAGAATAACAGATGCACCAGCAGCTTGCACCATGCACCTGGAAAAAGCTGCAGACACTCAATGCCAGCCTGTGAAAGCAGATGGGAGGGAGGCTGTACCCTGCAAAGCCACAGGGGTGGAGCTGCCCAAGACCATGGGAACCCACCTCTTGCATCAGTGTGACCTGGATGTGAGACCTGGAGTCAAAAGAGATCATTTTGGAACTTTAAAATTTCACTGCCCCATTAGATTTCAGACTTGTATGAGCCCTGTAAACCCATTGTTTTGGCCAGTTTCTCCCATTTGGAATGGCTGTATTTACCCAATACCTGTACCACTATTGTATCAAGGAAGTAACTAGCTTGCTTTTCATTTTACAGTATCGTAGGTGGAAGGGACTTGCCTTGTCTCAGATGAGACTTTGAACTGTGGGTTAATGGGTTAATGATGAAATGAGTTAAGACTTTGGGGGACTGCTGGAAATGCATGATTGGTTTTGAAACGTGAGACATGAGATTTGGAGGGCACCGGGGCTGAATGATATGGTTTGGCTGCTTCCCCACCCAAATCTCAACTTGATTTGTATCTCCCATAATTCCCACGTCATGTGGGAGGAACCCAGGGGAAGGTAATTGAATCATGGGGGCCAGTGTTTCTCATGCTATTCTCATGATAGTGGATAAGTCTCATGAGATCTGATGGGTTTATCAGGGGTTTCTGCTTTTGCTTCTTCATCATTTTATTTTGCTGCTGCCAAGTAAGAAGTGACTTTCGCCTCCCGCCGTGATTCTGAGGCCTCCTAGCCATGTGGAACTGTAAGTCCAGTTAAACTTCTTTTTCTTCCCAGTCTCAGTTATGTCTTTATCAGCAGTGTGAAAATGGATTAATACATGCGCCAAGCCTGAGAGTTAAAGTGTCAGAGGTTTGAGTCCTTCTAAATCAGAAAACAGGAAGCTTAGCAGTTGGTACATAGTAGATGCTCAATTAATGCTTAATAAATGATTGCTAAATATCACTAAACAGGTGTATAGATAACAGCTCTCTTAGTCACCCCAATGCATTCCCATTAGAGAAATTCACTCCTGAGGAGTTGTTCCTTAGGAGAATAGACTGTACACCTCACTCTACCATTTCTAGTGGATGGATCGAAGGCTATTAATTCCAAAGAAAGATGGGGCCAAGACTTCTTTTTTGTTTGTTTGTTTGGTTTTTTTTGAGATGGAGTCTCGCTCTGTCACCGGGCTGGAGTACAGTGGCACAATCTTGGCTCACCGCAACCTCTGCCTCCCGGGTTCCGGTGATTCTCCTGCCTCAGCGTCCTGAGTAGTTGGGACTACAGGTGCGTGCCACCATGCCTGGCTAATTTTTGTATTTTTTAGGAGAGATGGGGTTTCACCATATTGGTCAGGCTGGTCTTGAACTCCTGACTTCATGATCTGCTCACCTTGGCCTCCCAAAGTGCTGGGATTACAGGCATGAGCTGCCACACCCGGCTTAAGACTTCTTATAAGAGTTCTTTCAGGCAAAAGGTCAGCAGAGGGCAGGGTAGGAACAATACCATGATCGCAGTCACCTTGACTGAGTCGAACAAGATGCTACGGCAAGAAAGCACAGGAATTGTCAGAAATCTTTTCTGAAGACATCCAAGCCTCAGTGGGATGTTATGAAAGACTGCTTCTCAGAAGATAGTCCTGACACCTAAGTGCGGCGACTGAGCTAGAACAAGCCGCCTACTTGCTGAGAATTACTGCCCTCTCTTGTGGAATGTCAATATTGACTGACGGTACTCTGATCTGTGCTGCTAAAGGCATTCAGTTTTACAAGGGAAGCAGAGCATAAGGTCTGAGGTCTCTTTCAGATCTAATGACCTAAGATTTGTTTTTAGAATCAGAAAAAAAAACATTAAAATACATCTCTTAATTCTTAGAGTATTATTGAAATTGTGTACAACTTGGGGAGAAGCAACGGCAAAACTTCTGAAATTCGCCTGGCACATTCCTTATTTCCTTCCATGTGGCTGCTAATCCTTTTAACTTGTCAAGACAGAGGATCCAGGTGGGCCAACCAGGGATGCAAAAGGGAGGAGGTGGTTCTAACTTCTGTGTGCAAGGATTTAATTTCTCACGTATCCTCTCTTCCTATTAAAGCTAATTCCAGGTCATCAGTGTACTCTAAGTATTCTAATCAGACTCATTAAATTTTTTTTCCTGGAATCACTGATTGTGAGCAGCACTATTCAGCTTTATTCAGGGTGTGGGATTGACGTCTCTCCATGAGGCCATTCACCTTTGGTAAGGAAACTGGCCTCACTGTAGGAGTTCAGTAAAGGCCAAGCTTGCTGGCTCACTGATTCATTGAAGGGCGGGGGTGTGGGGCTTGCTGTGCACAACTGAAGTTCATTTGGATGCCCCCTCTCACTGCCCAAAGCAATGCTTGGCCCACAGGAAGCTGAGCCTGCTGCTGCCTTCCTCCCAGCTCCTGGCTCCCTCAGGATCTGAACACTCAGGGTCATGCTGTTGCTGCCCAAGCAGGAAAATCCTGTTTCTGAAAATCCTAAACAACAAATAGCTCCCCTATGGGGCTCATGGGGGAGTAGGCAGAACCTCCAGACTGAGCATGTCACAAGAAAGGACTGCTTTGCTGAAGCCACTCACTCTGGGAGATTTATAATTGGAAATTTGGCCCAGGGAGATAATCAGCCAAACACACACACACACACACACACCACACACACACACACACACACACACACACACACACACAGAAGAAACCCAGTGGGGATTCAGCACTAACCCAGCACAGCTGAGTGAGAAATGACAACCTGTCAGCCAATGAGCCATGGTGATTCCCTCCGAGGAGGGTTTCCCAGCTATCGTTCCCTTTCATCCCCGTTGTAAGTTAGGCCCTTGTGCATGTTGCCTGGACTGTGGCTGGAGTCTCCTAACTATTTTGTCTTCTCCTCTGGGTGTTTTGGCCCCAGGTCTCTCCCTGTCTATCTACCCTGCATCCCTGCTGCTGTTGGAGGTGTCCCCTAAAGACTTTCTCCACAACACTGCTTATCTCCTGGTACTCCCTTATCATTCCTTTTGGCCCAGCCTCTGCCACTGGCTTCCAAGTTTGCATTTGGCCTGTTCCCTACCTCATTCCTGGGCAGTGATGCAGGAAGCTGCCCTTCTCCTCCAGATGAGTCTGTGCTCTGCCTCTCTCCTTTGCGTCTCCAAATACACACTAAGCATGCACATCCCTGACCTCACCTTTTCAAACCAAAGGAAAGGGCTGTGTAATGACAACTTAGTTTAGTTTGGAAGGCTGTTACAATTTGACCTCCATTTAAAAAACAAACCAAAAAACCTAAAAACCCCAAAACGTTGAGGAACTGTTCCCAAGCCCCAGCATCTTCACCCATCCTCAAGATTTCTGGGACCCTCTCTCCATTCTTGGGATCGAAGCTCCTAACATAGTTCTTCTCTTCAGCTCAAGGACAATTCTAACTGTCCTCTCTCCTGGTATGGCTTAATGAGCCTCAAGCTCACTTAGCGTCATCTGGATTTAATTACCTTTCTTGCCATGAGCAACCTTGGCTCATTTTTCTACCTCTCTTCTCCTCTCCTTTTTTTCCCGTCTCCCCCACCCTTTGCTTACATGCTCTTCTTTCCCCTTTCTCTCCTCTTTCTGTCTCTCCCTCTCTAATGTCCACAAGTGCCTCACAACTGCCCCATTCAACCCTCACCTGTGTATCACCAGCTCATCTGGTCCAGCTCACCTGTAAAATCTGTATTCCTTCCAGAGAGGCCACCGTCTCTTGTTCTTAGGGTCACATAACTCAGATACAGAGAAACAAGGTCAGGACAACCACCCTTCTGCCTTGGAAAATCACAATTCCCCTCCATTATTATATTTCTTGTGAAGCTACATTTACATTTTATCATATCCACATGACAGGAGGGAAAATTTTAAAAAGGAGAGTGGTCAAATGTATGTCAAGAGACATAGAAATACTTAGAATAATGTAGACAGAATAAATAGTTGGAGTTATTAGAAGGCTATTGGACGCCATCAAAAAGGAATCAAGATGGGTTAGGATATATTCTAAGTCAGAATTGGTAAATTGTGGCCCGTAGGCCAAAGCTGGCCTGCTGCCTATTTTTTTATATGGCTTCTGAGTGAAGAACAATTTTTACCTTTTTAAAAGATTGAAAAAAATAAAAAGAAGAGTATTTCACAAAGTAAAAATTCTATGAAATTCAAATTTCAATGCCCATAAGTTAAGTTATCCTGGAACACAGTCACATTATTTGTTTACATATTGTCTATGGCTGCTTTTGTGCTATAACACAGAGTTGAGTAGTGGTGACAAATATCATATGGTGCATACAAATTATTGTGTTGGGTCCTCGATATGATGACAAGTGTCGTTGTAAGTGATAGAAGAGGAGAAGAAACACACACAGAGGACGAGGCCATGGTCACAACAGGTGGAGACTGGAATTATGCAGCCATAAGCCAAGAAACCTCTGGAACCACCAGAACCTGGAAATGGCAGGTGAGAATTCTACCCAAGAGTGTCTGGAGGGAGCACAGCCCTGTCAACACCTTGATTTTGGACTTCTCATCTACATAACTGTGAGACAATAATTTTCTTTTGTTTCAAGTCACCCAGTTCGTGGTAATTTGTTATAGCAGTCCTAGGAAATGAATACACTGGTCTTTCATAGAAAGTCTAATTTTCTTCTAAATGAAGTAAAGAGGTAGTGAAATGTAGGGATGCACTTCAATTCTATTAAAATGCCTAAGAAAATGAGAAAGAATGCTCAGCATTATGAAGCTGACAGCTCTTCTCCTCTCATGACGGAGATGGGAGTCGGGGCTGGGTGCTCCATCCATTTCTCCAAAGAACTCACGTCTCCCGTGCATTCCAGCTGCAGACCTGGATCAATGGTTTTCAGAAACAGAGGCTGGAAGGGATTATGTCCTCAGCTTGTATTCAGGTCTGTGGCAGTGGCAGGTTAGGGGATTGATAGGAGGAAGATGAAGGAGGAAAGGCACTACCTTGGAGCAAACTGGTAACGGAGGCTTGGAGGAAAGCTAGACCCCTCTCCTCCAAGTCTAAACCAATTCCCTTTCCTTTCATTTTCCTTTCTACCATCTGCCCACTGTGGTCCTCCTCACCCACCCATGGAAGCAAGGCTTACCCAGTGACTTGGGTAGGTACTCACACTTCTCTTTCCTACTCTCCCAAAAGAGAGGACTCAGGCCCTGACAAAAAAGCCCTTCACAGGCATCATAACGACCTACAAAGACAGGATTTGACATAGGAAAATCAGAGGTGACATTGTTCAGAGTTAAGAAGGGGGATTGTACCCACCTTGTTCCTCTACCTGTTCACAAACAATGTGTCAAAGAAGGGGCAGGTAAGTGGCCAGGCAGCCCTGAAATAGCCTGGGGCCTGGACCGTGACAAATGCTCACTGGGAACATCCTCCACCTCAGGGTTGAAGTCAGGAACAGGAGTGTCCTGTCCTTACACTAGATGGAACTGTTCCTCTATAAAAAAGAAGAAGAAAGAAAACCCGATACATGTATTAATCTTATGCAGGGAGATGTGGGTTTTAAGCAATTCAAATATTTCATTCTGTTCTTTCAGTTCTGGCTACTGGCCATTATCAGGAAGATGTGGGAAGAAGACTGAAAGAAAATCTTCTGGTTGTTGAAAGAGAATTTACAACAGCAAAGCAATTTGCAGTGTTTCTACCTAGAGACAGGGAAGTAAGAGCATCTGAATCCAAGTCCCCAATCAAATGAGCTTTAGTTTAGAGCCTGTTTTTCAAGGAACTTGCATATGTACACATGAGTTTGGGCAATTCTCATTATTACCTCACAGGTTAGGTCTAAACCTCATTTTAAGACTGACAAAACGGAAACCCAGCTGTGTGAAGAATGCATCTAAAATCATAGACAGAGTTAAGGGCAGAGAGAACTCAAGACTCCAACTATGACCCAACTGGGTCCTCCAACACTTTTTACTATCTTTGGATCTGATTCACTTCAGATAAATGTCTCCTGAGATCTTCATATGGACTCTAGGCAACTATGTAATCAGTAGAATTTTAATTTGACCAACTGGACATGGAGAGATTTCCATGGTTTATTAACTTTCCTTTGCTCTCTGCCTTTTTCCCAGGCAGAAAATGCATATTATATATTCCCAGTGTCTGGCTTAATAAGAGGGATTATTATAAAAGGCAGCAATAGGACATCTATTTTCTAAAATATAAAAAAAAATTCATTTTGATATATAGCAAAAATTGAAATGGTCCTGAGGGAAGAGTGCTCTATCTCAGGCCTCAGGCAAAGTTCTAACCTTAGAATCTGTTAGTATTTAGCAGCAGGGTTAAAAGCTGTTTTTATCAGCTCTGGGTGATTGCCATATATTTTCATCAATTAATTTTTGTTGAAATGCCTGCTGAGTATGTGGTGTAGCGTAGGGAGACAGCTGAATGTTTGCAACATAATCTAATTTGGCAGCTGGGACCTGAAAGCTGAGTATTCCTCAAATCAATATGCCCAGGGTCTCAAAGGAAGCAGAGCCGAAAAGAGAGGAATGGGTGGTTGGGTGAGATGCTTGCAGTGTGGTGATTTAGCAGGAGTTGAAGCTCTGTTCTGAACTCAGAGGGTCTCATGTCCCAGGCCTGGCTCTACCACCAACCAGCTGTGCAGCTTCCAGCAAGTTATCTCAACCTTGAGCATTTGCTTCTTCATCTGTAAATGGAGGTAGTAATTGTACCAACCTCGGAAGATTGTTGTGTTAAGTGACTCAGAAGTATTATCTCATTTAATTCTTACCACAACCACTAGCTGGTAAAATAATTTTTTATTGGTACCTTTTTTTTTCATGTTTTAGAGAGATAAGAAATGTAACTAATTTTGTAGGAAAGACCAAAGTAGCTAGTTTTGTAGGGGACATGATTTTTAGTCCAACTTGATCGGTAACTAATTTTAGGTCTGTAAAGGTTCAGAAAGCATATCCCGAACACAAGCCCTCCTCAGTTATGTTATTTAAAGTGTTAAGCACTGAAGTCAACTGAAACACAAACCAAAGTAAAGAATTTAGATAGGAAAGACATGTGAAATGTAAATAATTATGAATTAATTGTATTATCTTTTTATTTGAAAATCTAATAAATTCTGATTTTTCCCTCCCCAACTTCCAGTGAAATAACTAAGAAAAAACAAAGAGAAACTAGTTTCTGTAAAACTGGAAACTCCTAGAATTCCTCAATGATATGCCAGGAAACAGGAAGAATTTCCACTAGCCAAAGTTCTGAGGAAGTTACAGGCAGGAAAAAGGATAAGGGTTACCATCTTTTTTAATTCAATAAAGCGATGCCCACTCTAGATACTTCCCTTAGAAACATGGAGTCTTCCCAGCAGAAAGGAAAGCTAGCCCCAATTTGACTTCTAGAATAATAGAGCCATTTCACCACACTTTCCCTAATATTAGTTACTATTTTCTTGCATTGGCCTGAGGCTACAATTACCCATAAAATGCTGTGTAACTAGGAGTGCTTATACCTAGAAGGTCTGGGTGGCAGCTAGAAAGAGCTGAGTCTGACAGAGTCGTAGTGCATTCTGGGAGTTATATTGAATCCTGGAGAACCTATTTACCGAGCATTTACTACGTGTCAATAGAGGTGCCATTGTCTCGATCAGGCACATAAGGAATTGGGAAGTAGGCCTGACTCTACAGGAATCAATACCACTCATGAAAAGAAAGGCAGTGGGACTGGATATCTCCCCATGGCAATACATTCACACTACATACAAGACTTTAAGACAGCAAAAGATGGGCTAGAAAGTAAGAATATCAAACAACACTTGCTCATAAGATCTGAGAAAAGAATTATATCAGCAGTTATGTGGACAGCCAGGGGAACAAAATTTAAAACATACATTGGGAGTTTTGGGAGTTTACAGGAAAATCTCTCCTGAGCAGACCTTTGCACATTAAAGAATGAGTAAATAGAAAAAGAAAAAAAAGAACTTGATGACAATGAATTATGAGTACATATTATAAAAGGAGGGGAACATAATGCTCAAAGGCAGAAAAAACAGTTTAGAAAGAAGATTTATAACAGTTTTCCAAAATAAATTAGAAAATACGGTAGTTTTGGATTTTAAAAGCTATTCATAACATGGACACTGTGGAACAGTTCTGATTGGAAATCAAAGGAATAGAAGCTGAAGTAAAAAGGAACTTGCTGGGGACAAAAAGGAAGGAATAAAGAATGACTGAGATGAGAAACAGTTCTGAAAGAGTTAAAAATGCAGTTACAGAATCGGATTCAGCATTAGAACAGGTAAATTGCAGAAAAGCAAATTAGAAATGAAAGAACCAGCTTTAGAAGTCGCTCCAGAATGAGGATGTGGAGAAATAGAAACACTTTTACACTGTTGGTGGGACTGTAAACTAATTCAACCATTGTGGAAGACAGTGTGGCGATTCCTCAAGGATCTAAAACTAGAAATACCATTTGACCCAGTCATCCCATTACTGGGTATATACCCAAAGGATTATAAATCATGCTGCTATAAAGACACACGCACACGTATGTTTATTGTGGCACTATTCACAATAGCAAAGACTTGGAACCAACCCAAATATCCATCAGTGATAGACTGGATTAAGAAAATGTGGCACATACACACCATGAAATACTATGCAGTCATAAAAAAGGATGAGTTCATGTCCTTTGTAGGGACATGGATGAAGCTGGAAACCATCATTCTGAGCAAACTATCACAAGGACAGAAAACCAAGCACTACATGTTCTCACTCATAGGTGGGAATTGAACAATGAGAACACTTGGACAAAGGAAGGGGAACATCACACACTGGGGCCTGTCATGGGGGGGGGGAGGGGGGAGGGATAGCATTAGGAGATATACCTAATGTAAATGACGAGTTAATGGGTGCAGCACACCAACATGGCATATGTATACATATACAACAAACCTGCACGTTGTGCACATGTACCATAGAACTTAAAGTATAATAATAAAAATAATAATAATAATAATAAGAAGTTGCTCCAGAATGAAAAGGAAAAGAACAATAAGATAAAAAATAATGAGGAAACAGATTCCTGGACAGGAGAACTAAACAATTTGGACAGAAGTAATGATTTAAGACATAACAGAAAAAAAAGTTCCTTAATTGCATAAAAGTCTGGATCTGCTCACACTAAGCAAAATCAATACATGTGAGAGAGGGGATACATATCCAGAGATATTCTGATATGTTTTCTTATTTCAATGGTAAAGAAAGAATTCTATCAGTCATCCAAGAAGGTAAACATTTTGCCTATAAAGGAAAAATATCAGGCTGGGCCCTAATCCTCTGCTGTTATAATGCCAGAAAATAATAGAGCCACATTTACAAAATTATGACATGAGAAATCTTACGGAATGATAATTGTCTACCTAAGTTGTGATTTACATGCTAAGGTAACAGAAAGAACTTCTCAGGAATATAAGAGATCAGAAAGTATACTCACATACCATTCCTGAAAAGATAAACAAAAATCAACCCCCCACAACCAAACAAAAATCTCACTACTCAAAGACATTATTCCGTGGGGAGAAATGGTTCAGAAGAATATTAAAAAAGGAAAGCTGTTTACTAAAAGAATTATAGCAAATCTTGCAAATATTTAAACTGAAAATTAAAGCTTAATAAAAGTTGTAATATTGTTATGAGGCTTATTACAAATGTCAAAAATAGCTCTTTAAGGAGAAAATATACCCCATAATATTTAATAGTAAGAATATGAGTTAACATTCCATAAAAACTGGGACAGTGAGAGAAAAGAAAAGGAAATTAGAAATGCATACTAAAATGTTAATCTTTCACAGAGGTACAATAAATACAGTTTTATTTTTGACATTGATAGGAAGAAAATAATAGTTTCAAGTAAGTTATTTTTAATGTAAAACTACTAGGAAAATAACAACAAAATGCACAACTTTCAAGTCATGAGACAAAACAAAGTCAAAGAAAATAGTCCATGTAGTAAAGGAGGTATAAAAATGAAAACAGTAGAGACAACAACAAATCACCTAAAACAGAAGCAGAAGTAGACAAGGCATAGTCACTATTACATGAAACATTAATGGTTAAAACACTTTTATGAAACAAAAATGACTCTAAAAGGTCAGACGCATGTGAAAAACCATATGGACTTCCTAAAAAAACTATTACTCAGGAAAAGTTACAAACTAAAAGATGGACAACTTGTGTACAAATATGGCTTGTGGAGATTGAGCTGTATCTTCTCATCAGTTCTATAGAGAGAAACAGATGGGCAATATTGAATCTAGGTCAGTGAGTGTATCAGGTAATCACTAATCCAGAGTGAATATTAGATGAATTTGTCAAATTGAAGGAGAAGACCAATTGAGATGCTAACAAGTACTGATTCTTCAAAAAAAAAAAAAAAAAAAAAAAAAAGAGTCAATGTCTGTTGGGGGGAAATGTTGGAAACCTTCCAACTAATATCACTCAGGAGCGTATTGAAAATCCGTTTGCAGAATGTAAGCCAAAGAATGTTCTGAAAGTGCATTTTAGAATAAAATGTTATTGCTTTGTGACACTTACAAATTCAGTAGAATACAGTCATCCAATTAAAAGTTTACATAATCAGATTTATGAAGGTCAAAGGCATCCTAACGTATTGCCTGCTTTCATTACCCCACCTAAATATTTCTTTAAGCAAAATGACAGAATCTTTAAAAAATGTGTTAGAGGCACGCAGTGTTTTGTTCCCTAACTAATTCTAGCCAAGGACCAATGGTTCTAGATTTCCAAATAGTACTGGAAGAGTGCCAGTGCCTTCATATGAAAGTTTACAGTATTTAGTTCTTCTATTTTAGGAAAGAGAACCTTGGGACTAGGATAAAACACGCCCATGAAAATTGAGAAGCTCCAGCTAGAAGTGAAAAATATATCAAAGGAAATAGATGTATTCGAGCTCTGTTTTATCTCAGACATACTTAATTATATTTCATGACTTTCTTGGTTAGGAACACAGTTCCCTGTAATTGAAGGTCAGTATGATTATATTTTTAGCAATTTTTTGTGCACTATTTTTTGTCTGAGAGATACTCAAGATTCCAACATTTTTCTGCTTAAAATCATTTTGCACATTAGTTGTATATTACCATTTCACTGAAAGATAGATGACTCTAAAATTTTGTTGATGTTTCAAGGTTGTTAAAATTCCATGCTAGAATTCCAGTTACAATCTGCTATACTTGAGTATGAAGAACTATGCATTTATCATCTGTGGAAGAGATTATTGGGCCTATCTCATATTTTCCCTGTCCCAGTCCCATAAGAGATTATACTGCCCATTGCCTTTGCAACTACGCAAGGGTGTATGAATAAGTTTAACCAACAAAATGTGAGTGAAAGTGATGTATGCCACTTCCTGGCCAAGGCAGTTAAGAACTGACTTCCCCTTCCCACTTACCCAGTCATGGCAACCTTGTAAGTCATGTGTTGAAATGACAGTGTCACAGAATGGAGGGAGATTTGATCCCTGAGACAGCAGATGGTGGAGAGCCCCCATTGACTCACAGGAGACTTTGGGAGAGCAAGCACCAAACTGTTGTGCTAACTAGAGAAGTCAGGGTTTGTCTATTGCAACTTCTATCAATTATTTACCCTTACATAAGTTTTTTTGTGCTTTCCTTTTGGGCTCAACTTCTTCAGGACCTAAGAATATTTATTTTCCTTGAATGAAAATGTGAATCAGTTCACAGCAGCTAAAATGAACAAGCTCTAAAATAAAGGCATTTACATATGTCTTAATAACAAGTTTTGTGTTTCATAGGCATATATTGTATTAAATGCAATTCTAAATTGATTGCTTGGCAGGGCAAAGGTAAATTTTGCCAGATTTCTTATAATTTTTAAATTAAATCTTTATCAGATAAATGAGAAAAAAGTTGAAATAGAAACAGTGAACTCTGAACTTCTTCCCTAATGACTTATTTTACAAAGTTGGTGCACAGGTGTGTTAAAAATATTATATTCAACTTTGTTTTCATTAGAAGTATTTTATGACTTATTTTGAAGAAAATATTCAATTCAGTATAAAACTGTGGATGTCTTAGTAGTAAGGGAAGAGAGCAAGGGAGAGAGAGAGTCATTTGTATCCCAATATTGCATTATCTTCATAGATTTAGTCATTTGATTCAATGAAATTTAAAATGAATCATTTAAGTTTCTTCATGTTAGTTAACCAGTCTATATTTTGCACAAAATGATTCTTCTATTTCTTTGGAGTATTTCATGAAGTGATATAAATTATCACCCTTGACTTGAAAAAAAATCTCTTAAAAAAATAAACAAATGGAGGTACAAAAACAATCAAGCAAATATAAACTAAAAAAGCAGGAGTGGGCCAGGCATGGTGGCTCACATTTGTAATCCCAGCACTTTGGGCGGCCGAGGTGAGTGGATCACCTGAGGTCAGGAGATCGAGACCACCCTGGCTAACACAGTGAAACCCCGTCTCTACTAAAAATACAAAAAATTAGCCCGGTGTGGTGGTGGGCGCCTGTAGTCCCAGCTACTTGGGAGGCCGAGGCAGGAGTATGGCATGAACCCAGGAGGCAGAGCTTGCAGTGAGCCAAGATCACACCACTGTACTCCAGCCTGGGGCAACAGAGCAAGACTCCATCTGAAAAAAAAAGAAAAGAAAAAAACAACAAAAGCAGGAGTGACAATATTTATATTGTACAAAATAAAAATAATAGAAAAATAATTATGACTAAATGAATTATCTTGTAAAAATTAAAGACATTATCTAAAAAGGTATAACAATAATGAAAATTGAATGCAGTAAGTGAAATAGATAATTTTCTGGCAGAATACAAATGACCCAAACCAACTGAAGCATAAACTGATAATCTAAAAAGAACAATAATCTTGGAAGAAAATGAAAAATAATCTGTTGAATGACTTTGGGCTCAGGCAGTTTGAAAGGTAAACTTAAAAAAATAAATTATATGATATATAAACTATTCCTGTACAAAGAAAAATAGGTAAAACCACTGAATTGATTTCATGAAGCAGAATTAATATTCTATGACTGTAGTTACTCTGGCTCTGAGGGCTCCTAGAAGGCCCTGTCATTTGGGCTCCTGTCTCACCGTGCCCACTGCTAATTGGTCCAGCTCAAGCCTTAACTTGGCCTCTGCAGAGGGTGCTGACAATGTTCAGTCCCAAGTTCCGTTAACACTTTATTAAAATAATTAGTTATAGGAAGCCATAGATAGAGCAAAGTCAAGGCATGAAGTTGGATCCATGACCGTGTGACGCTGAACTTGTCCCAACCCTTCTCTTGAATTTTATGATTCATCCTATTGTAGAGGATGTGTAGAGGAGTGGATGCATGGGACCCAGCATTAGCAGGAGCATTGGATCAACCACCTGACCATCCATGTGAGTCTTACTACCTTCCCAAAGGGGCTTGTCAGAAGCTAGACGAGGGTTTGGATTAGACCCCTATAAAGAAAACCACTAAGATAAAATGTCTCAGTGTAATTGGTCACAACTCCCACTTCTGGCCTTAATTCCTTTTTGAATGAAAGATCCTGAAAGAAGGAGAGGAAGGAGGATCTATCTTCTCACTACAACCTCCTTAATTAAGGATACTCAAGGGACGATGCCCACTTGGGGTTGGTGTCCCATTTTCTGTTCTTCGGGTCAGAGCACTGGGCCACTGGAGTAGTCTGGGAGGGGCCTTTGACTTCTCTGCCCCTAAGAGTGAGTTCTCATAAAATATGGTGTGCCCAGGCTAACGTTGGTACTCATCTTGGCAAATCCTTTAGCTTCAGGTTCCTGTTCTTTTTGTCCTCCGCTTCTGATATGACAAATGCCCAACGATGGAGGCAGGAAGACAGCCCACCTTCTGTCAGAGCCTACTCCCCAGCTCATGTTTCTCTGTCCCTCCATTGTATAGCAAACTCTTGCCAATTCTTTTGGAATGACTTTTTAACAAGAAGAAAAACCCCATACTTTAATGGGCCAATTCAAACAACTAACATCTATTAAAGAAGCACACAAATATCCTTTAAGCCCTTAGTCTTTAATTAAAAAGTCATGCAAATGAACATTTCCTAAAGGGATACTTTTCCCCTCACTGTGACTAGAGAGGAATGAGACTCTAAGACAATCCCAAACATGCAATCATATAGGCACATTGCTCTATTAAAACAAAAATGATTTAATATTAAAACATTCATTAATAATAAAATGCCACATGATTAGGTTAGGGGAGAAAAACATGTGGCCATCTGGAGAGAGACTAGAAATTGATTCAGTAAAATTCAACATCCATTCTTGATAAAATATCAGAAACTAGGGCAAATCTTTTCTTTACAGGATGAAAAGTATCACAAATCAACAAACATAGAATGATGAAATTATAAAAGCATTCCCATTATATTTGGAATGTTCATTATTTAAATATTAAACATATTTTTAAAATTTAAATATTAAACATATTTTAAAATTTTAAATATAAACATATTTTAATATGTTTTAATATTAAGGCTGCTTTAAGAAATTCAATAAAATAATATAATCAACTGACTTGAACATTCCAGAGGATAGTGATGAAAACTCATTGGCCAATCAGTCAGCACTCCTTCTCTCTTACCACTTCCCAAACCCCACTCCCACACACCTTTATTGGTCTTTGGCCTTGGGGCTCTCACTGACTCTTCCAGAGACAGAAACTGCAATCAATCTGGCCAACAGTCTCAAGATATTTTCAAAGAGAGCAAGAGTGAGAGAATGAGAGCACAGCAAGTGAGTGGGCTACAGATTGTGGGCGGCTGGGGTTGCAAAATGTAAAACTTGGATGCTATTAGAGGTTACATCCTCTTTTATTTGGTTCAGGTTATCTGAGGAAAACTGTTTGCTGGAAGAGAGAGAAGGATGGAGCAGACATACAGAGAAGTGCAGAGATAGGAAAGTCTAGTTCTAGGTCATTCTGAGATGCAGCTGCTGTGCTACATTTGGGTTATAGATGCCTTAGTGTTCTTATAATAAAATGTGCTTTTTGCTTATGGTAGTTTGAATTGAGCTAATACCAAGAGGCAGTTAGTTACTAAACAGACAGCAAACCCTGGATTTTCAAAAAATATGCTCACAATAACAATAAATAAGACTACATATAAGAATAAAAATATTTTTCCACACTTAGCAACAAAAAGATAAACAACCGGAACAATGAAACTAAAATGTGCAGGACATTTGTATGAGAAACACATTCAGCGCTTGTCAGAGGTAAAATGGAAAACTTGAAAACGGAAGGCTTATAATTGAAAGGAAATTAATTATCTCCCAATGTTTTTATGTTTTAATGCAATTCCAATAAAATCACAATGAAATTCTTCCTGGACCATGACTTAGTGATTCTAAAGTTCACCTAGGAAAGTAAACTGGCAAAAGGGCCCAACAGATCAGAAACAGAGAGTAGCATGGCATATATTGAAGGGTGGCAGAAGGTACCTACCTGCCTTGTCAGATATCAGAATAAAGTCCTAATAATTAAAACATTGTGGTATCAACATGAGGATTGAAAGATGGATCAAATAACTGTAATAAAATGCCTAGAAACAAACCCTACTGCATACAAGAATTTAATATAACATGACAATATAAATTTATGGAAGAGAGAAACATTTGCCAAGACATTCTTCTGTCACAATTGCTAAACTATTTGAAAAAAAAATTCATTATCTCACTCATACAAAAACTACAAGGAAATAGAGGCAAATATCTTGGGGCGACAGAGAACTTTCTAAACTAAAAATCAGTAGTGAACAAATTAAATGCCTGACATATTATGTAAAAGTCTCAATGTCAAAAAGATCTCAGAAAAATTAAGAAAAAATAACTAACTTGAAGTATATTTGTATTTTATATTAAAAGAGTTAATATTCTTAACACAAAGACAACTCTTACAAACCAATTTAAGAAATAAGCCAATAAACTCAAATAGAAAAATGGGTAAAGGAGTTAAACCTTTTTAAACTAATTTTAAAACATAATACAAATGGCCAGTAAAATATAAAAAAAAACTGTTTAGACTCATTAGTAATCAAAGAAATGTAGTCAGTGCAATAATGTGATACCATTGTTTACTCATCAAATTGTCAAATATAAAAAAAATTTAGATACATGGTCCCCAGTTGCCAAGAAGCAAAATTGGGCATTTTCATACACCACTGGAGAAAGATGAGTTCAGAACTTTCAAGAAGTAAATTCACCAACATGTCAAGAGTTTTGGTATTTAAAAAAATAGTATTTGACTTGAAATTCCAATTTTAGAAGTTTGCCCTGTGGAAATACTCAGTTTTCACAGACTAGGTAGAATAATATTTGTTGTTTATTAGTTTTAAAATCTTGAAACAAATGTCAAACAAAGGAGAGGTGGTTAAATGAGCTATGACCATATAACAATGGGATAGGGAGAATAGTGCCCCCTCCACTCCCAAAAGTTTAAACCCTAATCCTAGGAGTCTGTGATTCTGTTACCTGACATGGAACAAAGGACTTTGCAGACGTGATTAAGTTAAGGGCCTCGAGATGGGGAGATCATCCTGGTTAGTTAGGTCTGCCCGATCTAATCAGGTGGGGTCTTAAAAGGCAGAGAATCTTTCTTAGCTGTGGTCCCAGAGAGACATGGCAGCAGCAGAATGGTCATGGAGATGCTGTGTTGCTGACTTTGACGATGAAGGAAGGGGGCAGTGAGCCAAGGAAGGCCTTTGACCTCTAGAAGCTAGAAAAAGCAAGGAAACATTCACCCCTCCAGTGTCAGGAAAGAACACAGCCCTGCCAACACCTTGATTTTAGCTCACTGCGATCTGTGGCAGACTTTGCCCCAACTGTAAGATAATACATTTGTGTTGTTTCAAGCCATTAAATTTGTGGTAATTTGTTACAGTAGCAATGGAAAACTGATACAAATGGGATGTTTTGCTATCAGTAATTCAAAATCATTTTGGTTAAGAATCTATTTAGTTACATGTAAAAAGCAGACTACAAAATTGTTTAAGGATGGCAGCCTAGTTCCAATGATGAAATATGAATATAGCAGCAATGATTATTTCTGGGTGTTGTAATTACTAGAGACTTTTTGCCTTACTTGATTTTCTATTTTCCAAACTAAACATATCTTCCCTTTGTAATCAGAAAAAAATACAAAGAAATATTAGGTAAAATACACTTTAATCTACATTTCTGTAATTATTAAATCAGAATAAACTAATTTACAATCACTTTATTTCTTAAGGCAAATACTTATTTCTACCTTCTAACCCTAACTAAATCTTTATCTAATACTTTCTGAAAAGTATTATTGTTTTTAATAAAATATAAATCTCTTTCAAGGCTTTTTTTTTTTAATTTCATTTTTTGGTTTCAATTTAATTACATATCACAACTGAGTGGAAATCATATTTGACAGATTACAATTCTCATAATCACTTCTTTTGTATCATTTCTTCCTCCTTTGAGTCCTCAATTTTGATTCATTTCTTCACTAGTTATAAAATGTCTTTGTATTGGTTTAGTTTTTATCCAGGAAAAGGATGTGACTGTTCTATTTTCAAAACCTTGCATATCTGAGAATATCTTTCATGCAGGAATAACAATGAGTAACAATGTGGCTAAGTATATAAGGTCATAATATTTTCTGCTAAAAATTCTGTATGGATTTTGCTCAATTACTGTCTGACGTTTATTGCCATCTATCAGAAGACTGAGATCAGAATAATTTTTGTTTCCTTTTAGTTATCTTTTATTTTTCTTGCTGGGATAGATGAAGACATTTTACAATTTAAACTTGGAATTCAAAATTTTACCATAAAGTGAAAGGAATATTAATGGGTATAGATTTTGTTTTCCATTAATGTTACTTTGAATATGTAAGCTCATTTTATATTGATTCTGGAAAGCAGATTCTGCTCAGGAAAGTTTTTATTCTATTGTAATTTTATGATGGCTACTCAACTTATGCTGGTTTCTTGTTCAAGAATACCTAGTATGTGGAGTTGGATTTCTGGCTTGTCTTTTACATAACTAATGATTTTTCTCTCTAGTTTTCATTTTTTCTTCCCCTTTCTTCTCTGTTCTAGAACTTGAATTTTTCTTCCACATGACAAATTTGGGTTTTCTGTTTCCATTACTACCTTCAATGCAATTTTATTTCCGAAGTTGTATTTTTAGATTTCTTTTGTTTTTTTCCTTTCTCTTAGCCAGACCCTTTTGATTTTCTTCTCATCTGACTTTTCCATTGATGAGGAAACATTTTCTTGTATATTCAGAGAATCTAAGGCAGTGATATGGTTTGGTTGTGTCCCCACCCAAATCCCATTTTGAATTGTAGCTTTCATAATTGCCACATGTCATGGGAGGGACCTGTTGGGAGGTAATTGAATCATGGGGGTGGGTCTTTCCCATGCTGTTCTTGTGATAGTGAATAAGTCTCAGGAGATCTGCTGGTTTTATAATGAGGAATTCCCCTACATAAACTCTCTTGCCTGTTGCCATGTAAGACATGACTTTGCTACTCATTTGTCTTCAGCCAAGATTTTGAGGCCTCCCCAGCCATGTGGAACTGTGAGTCAATTAAACCTCTTTCCTTTATAAATTACCCAATCCCGAGTATGCCTTTATTAGCAGCATGAGAACAGACTAATATAGTAAATTGGTACTGGTAGAGTGGGGTGCTGCTGTAAAGATACCTGAAAATGTGGAAGCCACTTTGGAACTGGGTAACAGCCAGAGATTGGAACAGTTTGGAGGGCTCAGAAGACAGGAAGATGTGGGAAAGTTTGGAACTTCCTAGAGACTTGTCGAATAGCTTTGATTCCAAAATGCTGATGGTGATATGGACAATAAAGTCCAGGCTGAGGTGGTCTCAGATGGAGATGAGGAACTTGCTGGGAACTGGAGCAAAAGTGACTCTTGTTATGTTTTAGCAAAGAGACTGGCAGCATTTTGCCCCTGCCCTAGAGATTTGTGGAACTTTGAACTTGAGAGAGATGATTTAGGGCATCTGGTGGAAGAAATTTCTAAGCAGCAAAGCGTTCAAGAGGTGAATTGGGTACTGTTCAAAGGATTCAGTTTTATGTATTCACAAAGATATGGTTTGGAATTGGAACTTATGTTTAAAAGAGAAGCAGACCATAAAAATTCAGAAAATTTGCAGCCTGATGCTGCCATAGAAAAGAAAACCCCATTTTATGAGGAGAAATTCAAGCCAGCAGCAGAAATTTGCATAAGTAATGAGGAGCCAAATGTTAATCTCCAGGAAGATAGGGAAAATGTCTCTAGGGCATGTCAGAGGTCTTCACTGCAGCCCCTCCCATCACAAGCCAGGAAACCAAGGAAGAAAAAATGGTCTCAAGGGCTGGGCCAGGGGCCTTGCTGCTTTGTGCAGTCTCTGGAGTTGGTGCCCTGTGTTCCAGCTGTGGCTAAAAGGGGCCAATGTATAACTCAGGCCATTGCTTCAGAGGGTGCAAGCCCCATGTCTTGGCAGCTTACACGTGGTGTTGGGTCTGTGGGTGCACAAAAGTCAAGAACTGATGTTTGGGAACCTCTGCCTAGATTTCAGAGGATGTATGAAAATGCCTGGATGTCCAGGCTGAGGTGTGCTGCAGGGGTGAGCCTTCATAGAGAACCTCTACTAGGGCAGTGCAGAAGGAAATGTGGGGGTGATCCCCCACACAGAGTTCCCACTGGGGCACTGCCTAGTGGAGCTGTCAGAAGAGGGCCACCATCCTTCAGATCCCAGAGTAGATCCACTGACCACTTGCACCATGTGCCTGGAAAAGCCGCAGACAATGCCAGCCCATGAAAGCAGCCAGGAGGGGGGCTGTACCCTGCAAAACCACAGGAGCGGAGCTGCCCAAGACCATGGGAGCCCACCGCTTGCATCAGCGTGACCTGGATGTGAGACATGGACTTTAAGGCTTTGCTGAGTATTACATTGCAAGAATAAAGCCTGACTGCCAGATTAATCTGGAAGTTCCAGTCACGAAATATTTGTTTATAAATAAGTGATTTTTTTTTGAGCCTGCTTTACTGTAGCTATACCATACCTCATCACTGCCAATTGTATTATGACTTTTGGGGTTATTTATCAAATAAAATGAATAATAATTAGGGGTCATTTTCCATCAAGGAAGTTGGCTTTTGATCTACTTGACAAGCAGATCTGGTTAAACTAAAAAAGGAATGTAAAAAATGAAGGAAGAATGGAAATGACTGGAGGAATTTAGCAGCTGCCATCTCTGTAATGAAGCTGGGGAAAAAGGAGGAAACAGCTCCTTCCCT
Organism: Mandrillus leucophaeus; assembly: GCF_000951045.1. Lineage (NCBI taxonomy): Eukaryota > Metazoa > Chordata > Mammalia > Primates > Cercopithecidae > Mandrillus > Mandrillus leucophaeus. The sequence continues at coordinate 564,041 of NW_012099021.1, forward strand.
AACCTCCCTGCAGGGGTGAACCTCCAACCAATCCTAAATTGAAATTTTGCCTAATTACACAACAATTATCTACTCTTTTAACTTGAAAGAATATTCATCATACTTTTCCCTCACCAAAAAGAACATCCTTTGACTTGGTAATGATCAAGCTACATTCTTAAGTCGAGAGAAAGGCAGAAATGAGATCTTCCCGTTTGTAAGCAAAGAACAGTTCTGTAATGAGGTGTCTTCCTCTGCCCCTTTTTTTCTGAGCCACACGGCCTTCCCGGAGGACAGACAGCCTGATGTGCTAAACACCAGTCTCCCTGGTGAGGGCTCATTACAACACCGCCGCTCAGGAACAAAACATTCTCTTTGCTTCACTCCTCACCCTCTCTCCTGCCTCATTCCCAAACCCAGGGACTTTCCTGACTTGGCTCCCAGTCTGCACATTACCATCTCTGAACTCTGTGGTCCTTTCTCTTGATATGATACCCCAAATACCCTACTGAACCCTCAAGTGGTATCATTGCTATGACATCCACTGCAACACCAAGGACTCTTCTGTATTGTTTTCTAATATTTCTCTACTGAGAGAAGTTGCTAAATAGGCAACACCTTTGCAGATACGGTAGTCTCCTCTTACCTGCAGGGGTTACATTCCAAGACCCCCAGCAGATGCCTGAAACCATGGATAGTACTGAACCCTATATTTATAGACCTAACTTATGTTTTTTTGATCTGATAACCAACAGGGCTATTAAGTGACTAGTGGTAGTAGCATAGACAGTAGATACACTGGAATAAAGTGATGTTTTACGTCCTGGGTGGGCTGGAGTGGGACGGTGTGAAATTTCATCAAGCTAGTCAAAATGGTGTGCAATGTAAAACTTATGAATTGCTTATTTGTAAAATTTTCCATTTAATATTTTCAAACCCTGGTTGACTGTGGGTAACTGAAACTGCAGAGATTGAAACCATGGATAAGGGGGGACTATTGTAACAACAAATGGTTCCTGACAGAGGAAGAGGTGTAATGTAAAAGAAGTTCTTTTTTTTCTCCCTTCTTAATCCATAGCAATGGAGAATGAAAGGAGAATCACTTCTATTTCCATTTTAATTGTATTCATTCTCCCCAGTTGAGAATTTGTATAATGGTTGGGGATTTCATTAAAGATATCTCCCTAGGAAACTAGATAGCTATGGATTTTGATGATTTCTATTACCAAAGAGAGATTCTGTTCTCAGGCCCAATTTCAGGGGCAGAGGATGAGGAGGGGCTGAACATAGGCTTTTAAGAAATCAATTCAGGAGTCTTTATAGATTGATCAGAATCCCAATAGTTGATTGATTTTTACCCTGAAATAATGTCTCCTTTGAGGCTACTGAGTTCTAAGTAACTAAAGGCCAGTGAAAGTATCTTTGATACTGTTTCTAGCTCAAAGAAGTCCTCAGATATGAATGCCCTCAAATCCCTTTGCTTCTAGATGGTGAGTACTTCCTTTTGCAAGTTGGATATTTGTGGAAGTGTGTTTTGTCACAGTGACTCAGGGGAGCTGCCGGCATTTTGTTGTGGGAACCGGGAGTGCAAGATGTCCTGCAGTGAGTGGTATTGGTCCTGCACAAGGAAATATTGTCCCATGCCCCAAATGATTTTTGAATGTCCCTCCAGATATTCATGCAGGTGAAAAATCTTATAATTACTCAAACCTAGAACCTAGCTCTGATCTTAATAAAAATAAAGTGAATAGTTCCTTTCGCGGCTCAGAACAACACAAATTTCTTCTCTTAAAGTTCTGGGGTTCAGAAACCCAAAATGAGTTTTGCTGGCTTAAAATCAAGGTGTCCTTCCAGAGACTCTAGGAGAATAACTTTGACCCTTGTTTTTTCAGATTCTAGAGGCTACCTTCATTCCGTGGCTCATGACCTTTTCCTCCAATTTCAAAGTCAGCAGGATAGCACCTTCAAATCTGTCTCTGACTTTGACCCTCCTGCTGACTTTGATCCTCCTGCTTCCCACTTTGACTGCAAGGCTGCTTGTGATTACACTGAGCCCACCCAGAAAGCCCAGGGAAATCTCCCTATCTCAATATCCTTAGCTTAATCACATCTGTAAAGTCCTCTGTGCCATGTAAAGTGACATAGTCACACATTCTAGGGATTACAATGTGGACATCTTTGGGAAGGCATTATTCTGCCTATCATAGAAAATATACATTTTGAACTTTGAAAACAGATATCCTGGATTTTCTCAGAAGCTAACTACCATATACGTCAAGGAAGATTTTATTTTGTTTTATTACCAAGAATTAATCCTCATTTCAGAAATCACATTACTGACAGCAGCATGGCTCACTGTATTTGAGCTGTCCAAAAAAAAAAAAAGGAAAACAGGAAAGAGAAACTCCACTCTAATATCTGCCATCCGTTGCTATTACATTCTTTTTATTTTAAATAAAGGTGTAAGCCTAGCAGATTCATCCTCTATCCTAATGTTTGTGTCTGATGTTCAATTTCCATATTGAACAACAGAGTATTTTATTATAAACTGCTTTTTTCTCATTTTCTTTTATAATACAGTTAGGACATTATATTGCTTTTTTTTTTTTTGCTTGAAATTGTTTATATAGGTAGATTGTAATATCTAGAAATTTTTTTCATTATAGTAAAGGAGACATTATAAATTTTGTTTTTTAAAAGTACAGCATTAAGTTGGCTATGGGCATCTCAGATTCCAGGTGCCTTTCTCGGTTGGAGCGTCTTCTCCAGGCCAACACTATGTATTGTGTTTCACTGCCTTCAATCTCCTTTAAAACTTCAGTCTCCTTTAAAACTCCTCTGAACCTATCCTTGCTGAGCTCATCAAGCCATTCCCTCATAATAGATTCCATAGTTCTGGTAGCATAGTTCTGGTGGCATTCACTCCCCAAATGAACTTTCCCAGATTTCTGGGGGAGGCCGCTAGCCCTCTGAGACTCTTCATCTAGACTGCTGTTCCACAGCAGGACTTTGGGGACTGATAGAGCCCCATGCGCTCTTGGCAAGGCCTCTACCTTGTCCTCCCTGTACTACCTGCCTTATCACAAGATGTCTCAGCATCTAATGTCAGGTAGGAAACTCTAATTAGGAAGATTATGGGCCTTCCTCTTAATGACCCCCAGGACCAATCTCATCATTCCTTACTTCCCTGACCACCACCAGAGGTTTGGGCTTCTCCAGTTAACAGTGACTAGGCTTTTATGTCCAATATGACTCCAGACATTTTCCTAGTCTGATGTACTCTCCTGCCCTCCCTGACCCCCAAGGAACACTGTCTTCAGCAAAATCCTCATCCTCTTCTTCAAAGGTTTCACTACCTCAAACTTGACTGTTCCAGGAAACCACTTCCAACACTGCGGTCATCTCAGATGGTGGCCGTTCCTCTTCCACAGTCCACCCACCACAGAGCCGGGACCAGGAGTACTTGCTGCCCCCCACCACCACTTCCAGACTTTTACTTCCTCTTCCTCTTTCAGACCCCACCCCCTCTGAAGCACATGACTACACCATCTGCCTGCTGCACTATATTGAAGCCATTTCTTGACTCATTTATTGCTCATTCCCTCTCGTTTGTTGGACCTCTTCACTCTGGCTCACTGTCTTCATCCCTACCACTGTGCCTGTCTTCACGTTTGGTGACCATAGTATCCACATACATGATTAATTCAACTCCCTGACTCAGTTTCTTGTCTTCCTCACTTCCAATATAGTTTTCTCCACTTGCCTCTAGCCTTCCACTTTCATGTTAAATCATTATCTGGACCTTGTTATCAACAATAACTACATCATTTTCAAAACGTCTATTTCAAGCCTCTTACTCTCTGACCATTGGCTCCTATCTTTCCAGTTCATGCACTTTTCAGCTGAAGTCCAACAATTCTTAATATTCATCAGGATCTCCAGCCCATTGCGCCACTTTTATCTTCTATCTCCCACCCGTTTCCTCGCTTCTCTGTTTACCTCACTTAGATTCCATGAACCACCCTACAGTCACTCCTCACATATGCCCTTGACTCCACTTTACTCCTCTCACAAAACCCCAATGCTAATAATTCTCTGCCTGCTCTATGCCTACATGATAGGAAACCATACCTTATGTTGACTGATTTCTAAATTCTCCCATTAATTCACAAATCTCAAGGGACTCTTCAACATTGCTTGATAATCCCCAAATATTTCTCTAGTCACGTCACCCTCCAGCTCTACAACATGGCGATTTCACTTTTCCTCTCCTCTCAACCTCTAACACCTCGTTCCTCACCTTCATCTAGGACCTTAATTTTTATTTCATTGGGAAAACAGAAGCAATAAAAATGAGCTGTCATTTTATCACAAAATCTACCAGTCTATCTTCACCTTTGTCCACCATATGTCCACCTTCCCTCCAGATTCAGAAGATCTACTTCATTTTGAAGGCTAACCTGGACCCACGTGCTCACTTAAAACCTTTGCTCCTACATTCATTCATCCCTCACTAGCATCATACATTTCTCTCAATTTCCCACCCCCTATTTTTAATTTTTTTTTTTTTGAAACAGAGTTTTGCTCTTTGTTGCCCAGGCTGGAGTGCAGCGGCATGATCTCGGCTCGCTGCAATCTCTGCCTCCTGGGTTCAAGCGTTTCTCCTGTCTCAACCTCCCAAGTAGTTGGGTTTGCAGGCGCCTGCCACCATGCACAGTTAATTTTTGTATTTTTAACAGAGACGGGGTTTCACCATGTTGGCCAGGCTGGTCTCAAACTCCTGACCTCAGGTTATCTGCCTGCCTTGGCCTCCCAAAGTGCTGGGATTACAGGCCTGAGTCACCACACCTGACAATTTCCCCATTCTTATTTCTATTCAAACATGCTACCATACCTTTCCCCATTAAAACAAAAAATCCCTTAAATCAATAACTTTTCTACCTAATATACTTTCTCTTTTCTCCCCCTTATAACTCCACTTCTCCCCTCACATTCTTCTATTAATCCACCACTTGAACGAAGCCACTCTCAAGTCAGTAATGATCTTATTTTGTGAAATCTAGTCTTCCAGTCTTGGTCCTCATTTTACTTAACTTCTCAGCAGTTTATGACACAGTAGGTACCCCTTCTTCCTGAAATGCTTTCTTATTTAACTTCTAGAATACCTTACCTATTAGTTCTCTTAACTCCCTGGCTGTTATTCCTTGTTGGTCATATTTGCTAGTTCCATCTCATCTTCCTGATTTTCTAAATTTAGAGTCCGCCAGGGCTCAGGCAGGAAAAATGTCTCTATCTCCCTCTTTCTCCTGGGTGATTGTATACAGTCCTATGGTTTTAGTTATATGTCAGTCAGTCCCACGTCTGTATCCCAGACATTATTGCTGTCTTGAACTCCAGGTTTAAAAATCAACTGCTTATTCACGCAGTATCTCTACTTGCCTATCTACTGCCTACCTCAAACTTCCTGGGACCAAAATAACTCCTCATTTCTGTTCTTGAACCTATTTCTTCTCCAGTCTTTCCCATCTCTGTAAATGAAATCACCTTTCTCCCAGTTGCTTAGCATCAAACCTAGGAGTCATTCTTGACTGTGCTTTTTTCTCTTCTATTTCACATCTATTCCATCAGCAAATCCTTTGACTTTGCTTTCAAAATGTCTCCCAAATCTGATCTCTTTTCACCATGTCTACCACCAGACCCAGGTTTTAGCTACCATAATCTCTTCCTTCCTGGGGTCACCACAGGAGAGCTCCTAACTGGTCTTCCTGCTTCCACTTTTGTCCCCTACTGTCTATTTGCCACACATCAGCCAAATGATCTTTTAAAACTGTAGATAAGATAATGTCCCTTCCCTGCTAATGATCCTCATATTTCTTCTTATCATGCATAGAATGAAATCTAAGCTTATCCTGTGGTGGCAGAGACTTTTAATGCTCACTAAATATTCACAGGCTTGCCCACATTTTCCAGAGCCCTTGAAGTTGGGCCTGGCCATGTGACTAGCTCTTGCTAATGGATTGTGAAGAGAAGTGATGTGTATTGCTTCTGGACTGGGACAGGTTAAACCTCCTGTGCAATTCTCAGTTCTTTCATCCTTTAATGTAGCAACCAAGGAACTCAGGTTGAGATGGCTAAGCCATGTGATGGAAACAACCTTCAATCAAGTAATGTTTTCAGGGAGTTTCCCAGGACAGAAATTGTGCCTACAATAGAGTAGACTTAGAGAGAGTGATGAATAAGCTGAGTGATAAAGCCATTGAGATGTGGGGGTTTGCCTGTTACTCCAGCACATCATAGCCTGCCATGACTAATAATTGTGGTCTATATGGCCTTCTTCCCTAGCCTCTACCCTGACTCACTCCAATGCAACCACTCAGGCTTTATTGCCAATATCACTCCTGCTTTGAAGTCTTTTATTCTAGCTGTCCCTTCTACCTGGAAAGTCCTTCACTAAGATCATCACATGGCAAGTTCCAGGTCTTTGTTCAAGTATCACCTCTTCAGAAAAGCCTTCTGCAATCTCCCTATTTTAAATAACTTCCTTCTACTTTCCAAGACTCTCTATCCTCTTACCCTTGTCAGTACTCAAAATTATGTATTTTATAGTTTATGGCTTGGTGTCTATCTCTCTAAATGGAGAATAAGGGCTTTTATTGTTCTTGGCTGTATCCTTAGAATCTAGAACAATACTGGCTTACAGTTGATGTGTGTATTAATTACATTAATGGTCCTAACTATTTATCCCTCTCTGTATACTTGCCCTTTTTTTTTTTTTTTGAGACGGAGTCTCCCTCTGTCGCCCAGTCTGGAGTGCAGTGGCGCGATCTCGGCTCACTGCAAGCTCCGCCTCCCGGGTTCACTCCATTCCCCTGGCTCAGCCTCCCGAGTAGCTGGGACTACAGGCGCCCGCCACCTCGCCCGGCTAGTTTTTTTTGTATTTTTTAGTAGAGACGGGGTTTCACCGTGTCAGCCAGGATGGTCTCGATCTCCTGACCTCGTGATCCGCCCGTCTCGGCCTCCCAAAGTGCTGGGATTACAGGCTTGAGCCACCGCGCCCGGCCATTCTTGCCCTTTTCTATGAGCGTTTGCAGTTCTTGTCACTGACGAGGTAGAATATAGCTTCCCTACATTAAATCTGGTCTGGCTGTAGCACTTGCTTTGGCCAGTGGGAGGTATTAGATGTGGCACAAGCATAGACTTGAGAAGGTGCTTGCATGTGTCTGTGTGCCTTTTGCACTTTTCAAATCCAAAATTATCCTGCTGTGATGGGATAACCATGAGAGCATACCTTAGCTAGCCTGTGGAGGCATGAATGACAGGTGGAGCAGAGCCGAGTGGCCCCAGTCAACCCTCCAGGGCCCAGATTAGATCAGTTGGCAGCTGGTTGGCCCCAGGCATGTGAGTGAGCCCAGGCAAGATTCAGACAAGCACAGCCCAAATTCACTGAGTGCTCCAAACTAATGAACTAAATAATTGTTCATTGTATACTGCTGAGGTCATGTGGTTGTTTGTTACACAACATTATTGTGGCAATATATAACTGATACAGCAGAGGCTCAATAAATAACTGTTGAATTTCTGCAGGGGATATTGTAGACGTTTTACAGTGAATATGTAGATGCTCTTTTACAACCTGCTCCGTGTTCCTGATTTAACCATCTGTCCAGCAGTCTTCCAAGTTGGTAAACTGGGAGAAGCTTTGACTTCTTCCACATTCTCATTCGTAATTCTTTACTCCCTTGCAAACATCTAATGGCCAAATAGATCATCCAATTCCACCCCCAAATCTCTGGAATCTTGTTTCCCTAGTCCCATGTTTTGAATAATATTTCGCCTCAATATCATAATAACTTCCTATTTGGAATCACTACCAATTATTTCTTCCCCACTCTACAACATTCTCCCACTTCTCTTAATTTTATTACCCTCAAAAACGAATATGAATTTAAAAATTGAGGGGTCTTTTTGAAAAATTTCTTTCCAAAATTTCCTTTACAAACATCTAGAAAATAATTTAAAAAGAAAAAAAAAAAGGAAATACAATCTGAGCAAGTTCAATAAGGGAAAAAAATAAAATAAAAAATGACAAAGAAAACATACTCCAGACCACAGGTTCTTAACTGTCTGATGTTAAAAGTAATTTATCCTTCCCCATATAAAATGAGATATTAGAATTATTTTTAAAAACAATAGTGGATTTAACGTTATCCCTATGGTCATGTCACTCTCATTCATTTGTTCTTCTGAGTATGAAATAAACGGTGAATTCATAGTGTCAAATTCCAATAATACTCAGACTATCTGGTTGAACTCCAGTCTGCAGTGAGTTTCTGTTACTGAGGCTCCATTAATAGTGGGGTGGTAGTGAATTACCACAGTGCTTCTAAGTTGTGATTTTATGTTTCTTCCCTTTTTGTTTTAATTTTATTCATGGATAAATTTTTAATGTAAGAGATGGAAAGTATAAATGAAAACTATTTGATCCTCCAAGGAGTCATGCTTCCTCCTGCCCAGGGTTTTCATAAATGCAGTTAACTTGTTTACAGCTCTTTCCTCCCAACCTGACCTCACTCCTCTTAAATAGTTAAGACTATATTTGGTTACAAATAACAGAACATCTGTTTATCAAGTTCTCAAAGAACTAGACGTTTAATTGCTTTTCTTAACAAGAAGCCCAGAGCTAGTCAGTTTGGAGCTGGTCTGAGGATCAGTGATGTACTCAAGGGAATTCCAGGTACTTTCTAACTTTCTAATCCTTAGCTTGGGCTGAGGATTAGACAGGGCTTGTTCTCATAAATGAAACCTGGTGCTCTTCTCCAGGCCTCTCGCCTGTGTTTCAGACAGAAAGAAGGGGGAAAGCTAAGAGTGAAAAAGTATTTCTCCTTGTGGCTGTTGCCTTTTTATTCAGGAAGAGAAGCTCAACATAGGGACTTCTCCTGTATCCCCACTGCCCCAAAATTTGTCTCATGGCCTGTGCTCCGTGCAAGGAAGGCTTGGATGTGGACAGCATCACTAGTAGGGGACGGCAAAGGGGAGGCAACTGTAAATGGCTTGTATGTGGTCAATCTAGAGCATCTGCCACAATGCCCACCCCTGACACTCTCACCCTGAACTCCTGCTCTTCCTTTAGATCTCAGCCCTGAACCATACTGACTGTGAATTTTCATATACAGCCATGTGCCACAGAACAATGTTTCAGTCAACAACAGACTGCTTATATGGTGGTGGTTCCATGAGTTTATAATGGAACTGAAAGATTGTTATTGCCTAGTGATGTCGTAGCACAATACACTACCTTTTCTGTGGGTTGGTATGTTTAGATAGACAAAAACTTGCCATTGTGTTCCAAATTGCCTACAGTATTTAGTACAATTACATGCTGTACAGGTTTGTAGTCAAGGAGTAACAGGGTATTCCATATATAGCCTAAGTGTATTGTAGGTTATACCATCTAGATTTGTGTAAGTTCTTACACATTGTTCATGATGTTTGCACAATGACAAAAGCACCCAGTGACACATTTCTCAGAATGTATCCCCACTGTTAAGCGATGTATTTCTGTACTCTTATAGCATTAATGTTCTTTACTAGCTCTTAAGACAGTTTATAGTTATACAATGATTTGAATAATCATTGGATTAATGTCTTATTAATACTAATTTCTCCCAATTGACTGTAAGCTCCTGGAGGGCAGAAATAGTGTTTGATTCTTGCTATTGTATCCCTGAAGCTCAGGTATATATGATGTAGGAGCTCTATAAATATTTAGATCTACATTTACAAGCATGAGGGTGTTCATAGAAGTGTCAGTAGAAGATAATAATAAAGCAAAGTCATGAGAAAAATAAAATGTGCCAAACTTGACTTGTATTAAAAATAGTGTTAGAAACCAATAACTTACACGCAATAAGAACACATTAGCAGCACAAAGTAAGATTTATTTCTATTTCTTCTTCAATAGTATCTACTTGCTTGTCTTACTTGTATAGTTTATGGGAAGGGAGGGCTTGGAAAAAATGAAACCCAATGTTTTAAAAGAAAAGTTAAATTTTTAAAAATTGCAACGTTTATCTATGTTTTTTCTCTAAAAAAGTTAATTATTGAGATCCTTAAATCAACAGCTATATTAATCACAGTCTTGTCAAATGTCCTACAAAATGCACAGCCAAGTGAAAAAGTCTGCATTGCTATACTTTGCTTATCTGTTACATTTCCCAGGGTGTTGTCAAAATCTGTGCCCATGAGGATGTGTCTCCTCGGGAAACCATGTAGTATGCCAGTAAAAAGATGGAGCACCGAGGTTCTGCTCACTGAGAACCACTGCAGTCCTCCCTCCCCTGCTCTGCCCGGAGCTGGCGTTTGCCTTGATCACCCCAGAAAGGAGTACACAGCTGGGGTTCTTTGAGTTTATATCATTGTCTGGCAAAGCCCTTAAGCTGAGGGGGTAAAAATGCTCAAACTACTGTGAAGACTCCATTCCCATTAGTTTTCTGTGTCAATAACGTATTGTGTTATTTCTTTTATTCTTTTGCCTCACCTGAAAGGCTCAGCAAAAGTCCTGTGCTACTGTGTGATGAGTAAACAGAGAAAAATAAGGAATTGATATTATTTAGGAAATTGGTTGGAAGAAAAGCTTCTCACTGAAGTTCACTTATTTCAGTCAACAGAATTTTAGAAAATACTTATTTCACTTATTCATGGCCCTAAATCTAAACTTGAAAAGACAGCATTAAAAGTTAAAGCTTATGTGAGTTGTATTTTATAGCAAAGATGCAAAACCGTAAGTGAAATGTTAGCAAGTAAATCTAGTAGTGTGTTAAAAGGACAAAGCACAAGATCAGGTATTGTTTATTCTAGGAGTTCTAGAACAGTTGAAGATTAGGAAAGTAGGCAATAGGAAAAAATGTATTGATAGATGCCAAAAACACAATTGGCAAATTAAATATCTAGATTTGATTAAATCTCTTAGTAAACTAGAAATTAAATGATGTAATTTTTAAAGGTCTGTCTTAAGCCGATGGGCAACATATTTAGCAATTATATTAAGAGAAACGTTACCATCACAGGTTAGAAAAAAGGTGCTTATGATCATGAGTTTTAATTAACTAGTTCTAAAAGATCTAATAAAAAAAGTAAAGGACACAGACACTAGATGTAAGATTAAAGATGACAATGATTTATAGATTATGCCATTATCTGAGGAAAACCTGAGAAAAAATAACAGAAAAATCATTAGAACTTCAATTGAATTGCGGGACTTATTAAGATAGCTAGTTTCAAAATAACCATTAAAAAATCAATAGCCTTCTAGTACACTAATAATAATCCATTAGAAAAAAAAAAAAGCCGAGGGGAAATATTGTATTTTCATTAGCAACCAAAAATGTTAAATTTATATTTATAATTTATATACAACCTATGTAGTAATATATATTAGCTTCTATATTATGTATTATGCAATATATAACAAAACTTTTTAAAAAATGTGTGGGATCTATAGAAGAAAAATGTAAAAACCTATAAAGCATGTTAAAAGTTTGACTACATGGACTATGCGTCATGTTCATACACTGAAAAAAACTTGATATGCTAATAATTCTTTCCAAAGCTAATTTCTAAATTTAATGCATCTATTGTATTTCCAGTAAAAATTTCAACATGACTTATCCATAGGGGTATTTTAGATTATGAATCCAGAATTTATCAGGAAGCATATATGCATGTTGATACGATTAAAGAAATTGTCAACAAAGTAGATAGATCAGAGAAAGCCTAAACATAAATAAAATTCATCGTAGGACAAAGTAATATTTCAAATCTGTAGGGAAATGATCAATCAATAAATGGTGTTTAAACAATAGGATAAATTTATATGGCATTTAAAAAAGAGGTAATCTAATTATATTAAATCATTGGAGTGGAATATTAAATAAGAACTTCTAAATTATGAAAGTATAGTAAATGAAATTATTTATGCATATTTGTCTACTTTTGAGCTGAGGAAGGTCTTTTTAAGCATAATAATAAAGGGAGAAAGCACGAAAGAAAAGGCAGATAGACATAACAACATAAAATAATATAAAATAATCACTGAAAAAGAAATGAACATTTTAACCTGAAATATAAAAACTTTTTGCCTCACATACCAGTCAAAAGGTTATAGCCTTTAATACAGCCTCAACATATAGTTTCTGCAATTCAATATGGAATTTAAAAAGTAAGATTTAAATTTAAAACTCTATTAATTCACAAATACAAAGGAATAACAAATATATTAAAATATACTCACTAGTAAGAAATGCAAACATAACTAACATTTTAATCTTTTAAATTGAAAAAGATCTTTGTAAAATTGTTAGGAATATGGATAAAGGAACACTCCAATATGTTGGCTCTATATATTCTGATTCATGCTGCAAGTTACTAAAGCTTTCTGAAGAGTGACTTAACAGAATGAAGCAAAAGGCTTAAGATGGCTAATACTCTGAACAAACAACTTTTCTTCTAAGAACTTATCCTAATAATCATCCATGTGTGCTAGTTTTGCTAAAACATATTGATGACAAATTATATATTGTAGCAAAATCTCAAAACATCCCTAGGGTTTAAGCATGAAGGATTATTTAAATTATGATACTTTGTAACCACTTGGCATGATCTTATAGAATAAAGTTTATTACATAAAATATTTCTTACTCTATTATGTAAAACAAAAATAAAATTGTATATGCTGTAGGACTATAATTATGAAGATTCTATGCATAGAAAGAAAGTCTTGGGCTGGGCACAGTAGCTCATGCCTGTAATTCTAGCACTTTGGGAGGCTGAGGTGGGCGGATCCCGAGGTCAAGAGATCAACACCATTCTGTCTAACATGGTGAAACTCTGTCTCTACTAAAAACACGAAAATTAGCTGGGTGTGGTGGCTTGCACCTGTA